>NW_021263494.1:0-1593 GCF_002162155.2 Triticum dicoccoides
ACCTGATAAAGATAAATATCAGAGGAGTTAATTAACATCATTAAGCAAAATAATAGACTATGTTTTCTGGCTATTAGTCGATTGCAGAATGCTTAGAGCATCTCCAACAGCCACGCTATAAACGCGCCACACGGAAAAAATAGTGGTTTTAGCGCGCGCTACCGTTCCCGGCGCTCCAGCGGACGCGCAAAAACCGCGCCCGCGGCATATGTAATTCAGCGCGCGAACGAAAACGCCATCGCGCGCCGCTTATTTGTTGCGCCCGCTCCTGCGCGCTGGACTCTCGAGCGCTCGCGCGCAACTCCACCTACCCATCCAGCCGCGCTGCCGCCGCCGCCCACGCCACCCCATTTTTCTGGCGCTTCCTCGGTCTCTTCCAGCGCGGCCACGGCTTCCTCCCTCTCTCTCTAGTCAGCGCCGCCCGTCGCGCGCGGCAGTCTCCGACGAACAGCGCCCGGCCGCCCACCGCCGCTTTGGTGCCCGCAAGGTGTTCGACAAAAGGCCCCCAAGGTATGTATTGCTTCCAACTTCCACATTTTTGCATGAAATTTGGTACATGTTGTTTATAGGCTAGTTTTGAACATTTTAGATGAGTTCGTCATATGACTTTTCCGAAGAAGAATTTGATATGGAAGAGGAGGAGGATCTTGCAATGATCCTAGCTATGCACATCAATAAAAAACCGAAGCATGGTGGTTCGGTTATGGGTCGGCAGAAAATATGGAGAGATAGGATTGATGCCCACAACAGATTGATGAGGCACTATTTTGTGGAGAATCCCACATACCCCGAGTCGTACTTTCGTCGCCGGTTTAGGATGAGCACCGAGTTGTTGAGGTGCATTGCAGAGAAACTAGCGAGCCATGACCGGTTTTTTCAGCAGAGGAGGAATGCCGCCGGAGAGCTTGGGCATAGCACCTTTCAGAAGGTGACAGCCGCTTTGCGTATGTTGGCATACGGTATCCCCGCTGATCTAATTGATGATCACTTGGCCATGGGTGAGAGCCAAGCCATCATGTGTGTCAAGCGCTTCGCAGTCGGAATTGTACAAGTATTTGGCCCGGAGTACTTCAGAACTCCCAATGCTGAAGATGTCGCAAGGCTATTGGAGATGAACAAAGCTCGCGGGTTCCCAGGTATGCTTGGCTCAATAGATTGCATGCATTGGAGTTGGAAGAATTGTCAAAAGGCATGGCATGGACAATTCCATGGACAAAAAAAGGGTTCCTCTATAATCCTTGAAGCGGTGGCCGATCAAGAGACTTGGATTTGGCATGCCTTTTTTGGAATGCCTGGATCTTTGAATGACATCAACGTTGTCAACCGGTCAACACTGATGAGTAAGATTGCAAATGGTGAACTGCGACCGGTGCAGTTTGTAGCTAATGGTCGTACATACAACCATGGCTACTATCTTGTGGATGGCATCTACCCAAAGTGGCAAACAATTGAGAAGCCGTTGAAAAAACCAGAAGGTAAAAATATCTTAATTTCCACAATGCTCAGGCGGCGGCTAGAAAAGATGTGGAGAGTGCTTTTGGGATTTTGCAAGCCCAATTTGCTACTATGAGAGGACCGGCTAGATTTTGGGAT
>NW_021263495.1:0-1069 GCF_002162155.2 Triticum dicoccoides
TCATTGAAGCCGACCTTAAGCACTGAGATCTGTATGTGTGATTTAAGAATCAGCTACTACCATGCATTGGGCCCGAAACCAATGGACCCTCTCGGCTTCTTATTCACCCTAGTTCTCCGTCCAGGAGTTGCAAGTAGTTTCTGGTGTTTGTAGCCTACTGGAGGCCGTGGACAGCGCTGACCGTAGGGGTGGGCTGTGATGCGGTAGGTACGTGGCACGGTGTACCGAATACCCGTTAGGTATCTCGGGAACCCTGTTCACATCGTTCGGGGCCGTATGGGAAACCTCGGCCGGACTCCCTGCGGATGGAACCTGGATAGGCGATAAACCTGGACTAGAGGCTTAGGTGATTAGGTAGGTCGTGGCCGACACCCACGTTGGGCTTCCGCTTGAAGGTTGCCGAGTACATGTCGTGTAAACGACGGTAAGTGGTGGGAGCATGTATGAAGGAGTACACCCCTGCAGGGTTAACATGATCTATTCGAATAGCCGTGTCCGCGGTAAAGGACTACTTGGTTGCCTATACAGTTCATAGACAAGTAAATGGAAACTACTAAAAGCCTCAAGATAAGAGTGAGTGCCGAGGATGGCTCTTCCGTAGGAAGACGGAGGCGGATCCTCGGTAGTGTATTGAACTGGTGAGTAGTGGACTCGTGTGCGCAAAACCATTTCAAGTTGGAGTATCGTAGGATAGCCTAGCCAAGAGTCAAAGCTGGCTTGCTGCAATAACTCCACCAACCCTTCTTGATACTAAGCATGTATGTAGGATCTGATGTAAGTCTTGCTGAGTACCTTTGTACTCATGTTGCTATAATCTACATTTTTTACAGAAGACGCTGCAACCCCTTCTGATGGGTTCTATGTAGACGTTGACATCAACGAGTAGGCTAAAGACCCAGGTGGTGACCCTGAGCTTGTGAAGGACCTTGTAGTATAGCTAGGCTTCCCAAGCCTCTTTTATTTTACTAGTTGTCTGTACTCAGACAAGTTACTTCCGCTGCTGGTTTGTATGACTGTATGACTTGTATGTTGGGTCGTGAGACCCGTACCTTTGTGTATGTTATGTATG
>NW_021263496.1:0-1963 GCF_002162155.2 Triticum dicoccoides
AAAAAAATTCTCCATAAAGTGTCTGGACATTTGGAGTTGGGCAGAATTGGTATATCAGATTTGCTCCTTTCTAGTCCAGAGTTCCAGCTGCCGGCATTCTCCCTCTTCATGTAAAACTGTAAGATAAGAGAGAAAAGGCATAAGAATTGTATCATAATGTGAAATAACAGTCAACAGTGCAATAAATATGAACATAAAAACATGATGCAAAATGGACGTATCACTAGATGCCGAGCTCATGAGTGACTTTTTTAGCTATCTAGTGCAATGCTCGAACCTAGAGAAAGAGAAATCACAAGCAAGATGATAACAATCATCAAAAAATGTCGCCGCCGCACCTGCAGATTTTCCTCCATTCTTCTTGGTCTTAGTGACCTTCAAGTTATCAGAGTGAATCACGAGACGGTTGCAACCCACCCTTTCTGCAAGAGAAAGCCCAAATCCGAGAGCCAAATATCCAGCCATTAAACCATTCATAAACCAGTCGATTCGTCGATTACCTCTTGAATGAACTTGCTTTTATCATCCCACAGGATCGCGCAAACAGTACCTTTAAGAGAGAAAAGGCATAAGAATTGTATCATGATGCGGATGCATCATTAGATCCACATTTAGTTTGACAAAGTCCGTTGGAGGCCTGGTCCAACTCTCTTTTTTATGGAAGCATTAGGGGAAGAATCAATAACAGAAGTGGTCATGAGTTCGGGAACCCCATAGATATGTGGATAGCACTTTGAACTTTCTAGTCATGGACCAACTTACATATTTTCCACCATAAGTACCAACCCGTCATAGCAATCATCTTTCGGACATTGTGATCTCCCATCACAGATCAATCCAGATCTGTTAAAGGGAGTCGGAATTCTAGAACCGCCTCCCCAACAAGATCAATTTCGCAAGCACGATTAATAACATCGTCCAGCCCCAACCTATTCCAAGCTTCTCTAGCTTTTTGCAAAGAAATAACACATGCTTTGTATCTTCTGGATCCAAGCAGCATGACGGGCATTGAGCGAGGTTTTCAAATGTATATGTGCAAGTGTAACATGACATGGGAGTGTACCATGCAATGTACGCCACATAAAAATCTTATACTTTGTCAGCCTCGATAGCCTCCAAATCTTGCACCAAATAGGTTTATAAGTGGTTCATCCCCTACCATTTGTATGTCTTAGTTTCATACCATGTTGATGATCCCATTCCATGAAATATGCAGACTGGACTGAAAATAAAGTGTTTTTCTTAAAATTCCAGGTGACAAAATCTTGCATGGCATGCTGAGGGAAAGGTATTGCGAGAACCATTTGTGCATCAATAGGACACGAGGTTTTTCTAACTAGATCTTCATCATAGTTATTAGAAACTGGATTAATAAGGTTTGCCACCCGGGATAACAAATGACACCCTTTCGAACAGATAGTTTTCCTAGTGGAACGATTTGGAATCCATGCGACCTCCCAAATACCAATATTTCGGCCATTTCCAGCATGCCAAATATATATTTTCTTCATAGAATTCACACCCGCCAAAATACTTTTACAAGTAAATGAGCATCCCTTTTTTAGTTTGCGTTCAATAAATCCCCATCAGGAAAATAATTGACTCTCGAGACATTAGCACATAGAGTTAGGGTCCTCAATCAGACGACAGGCTGCTATGCCAACATCGCTAGATTGAAACAATGGATATCCCTAAAACCCATCTCTCATTGATTTTTTGGGACACATATTTTCCACCAAGCAATCAAATACATTCTTCTCTGGTTATCCTCATCTCCCCACAAACAATTGTGCCATTGTTCAATAATTCCTTTACATTTCTTAGAACTTTTAAAGACGGATATTGTGTAGGTCGGTATGGCTTGGACAACAGACTTGAGGAGGATCTCCATCCTTCCAACGGATATTTTTTTGTTCCAACCACTAATATTCATGACAATGCAATCAATCAGGTATTGTAAGCT
>NW_021263497.1:0-1473 GCF_002162155.2 Triticum dicoccoides
AAGTTAAGCGTGCTTGGGCGAGAGTAGTACTAGGATGGGTGACCTCCTGGGAAGTCCTCGTGTTGCATTCCTTTTATAATTATTTTTTGCGCCTTGTGACAAACATATCGCACGTGCGCGATATATATTAATCCCGTTATATTATTTTTGACGTTTGCGATATGTTTAAGCTCGATGCTCATTGCTCGCGCGTCTTGGGGCGGCTTTGTGGCGCGAAGAGCGCTTTCTGAAAGGGGTGGGAAAAACTCGTGTTGCTGCGGTATGGAGGGAGGGGTGGAAACCGTGGAAAACTCGTCTCCGTGATTGAGCGGGAGAGTAAGTAGTATAGGACATTATCCATTGTTAGGGAACGGTTGTAATGGTAGTGAGAATGTAGAATCGTCTTTGGAGCGGACCTGGGAGTGGCAAGCATAAGGGACGAAGACGGGGAAACATGTCGGATGCGATCATACCAGCACTAAAGCACCGGATCCCATCAGAACTCCGAAGTTAAGCGTGCTTGAGCGAGAGTAGTACTAGGATGGGTGACCTCTTGGGAAGTCCTCGTGTTGCATTCCTTTTATAATTATTTTTTGCGCCTTGTGACAAACATATCGCACGTGCGCGATATATATTAATCCCGTTGTATTATTTTTGACGTTTGCGATATGTTTAAGCTCGATGCTCATTGCTCGCGTGTCTTGGGGCGGCTTTGTGGCGCGAAGAGCGCTTTCTGAAAGGGGTGGAAAAAACTCGTGTTGCTGCGGTATGGAGGGAGGGGTGGAAACCGTGGAAAACTCGTCTCCGTGATTGAGCGGGAGAGTAAGTAGTATAGGACATTATCCATTGTTAGGGAACGGTTGTAATGGTAGTGAGAATGTAGAATCGTCTTTGGAGCGGACCTGGGAGTGGCAAGCATAAGGGACGAAGACGGGGAAACATGTTGGATGCGATCATACCAGCACTAAAGCACCGGATCCCATCAGAACTCCGAAGTTAAGCGTGCTTGGGCGAGAGTAGTACTAGGATGGGTGACCTCCTGGGAAGTCCTCGTGTTGCATTCCTTTTATAATTATTTTTTGTGCCTTGTGACAAACATATCGCACGTGCGCGATATATATTAATCCCGTTATATTATTTTTGACGTTTGCGATATGTTTAAGCTCGATGCTCATTGCTCGCGCGTCTTGGGGCGGCTTTGTGGCGCGAAGAGCGCTTTCTGAAAGGGGTGGAAAAAACTCGTGTTGCTGCGGTATGGAGGGAGGGGTGGAAACCGTGGAAAACTCGTCTCCGTGATTGAGCGGGAGAGTAAGTAGTATAGGACATTATCCATTGTTAGGGAACGGTTGTAATGGTAGTGAGAATGTAGAATCGTCTTTGGAGCGGACCTGGGAGTGGCAAGCATAAGGGACGAAGACGGGGAAACATGTCGGATGCGATCATACCAGCACTAAAGCACCGGATCCCATCAGAACTCCGAAGTTAAGCGTGCTT
>NW_021263498.1:0-917 GCF_002162155.2 Triticum dicoccoides
TTGGGGAACGTAGCAGAAATTCAAAATTTTCTTACGCGTCACCAAGATCTATCTATGGAGAAACCAGCTACGAGTAGAAGGAGAGTGCATCTACATACCCTTGTAGATCGCTAAGCGGAAGCGTTCAAGTGAACGGGGTTGATGGAGTCGTACTCGTCGTGATTCAGATCACCGATGATCCTAGTGCCGAACGGACGGCACCTCCGCGTTCAACACACGTACAGCTCGACGATGTCTCCCACGCCTTGATCCAGCAAGGAGAGAGGGAGAGGTTGAGGAAGACTCCATCCAGCAGCAGCACAACGGCGTGGTGGTGATGGAGGAGCGTGGCAATCCTGCAGGGCTTCGCCAAGCACCTACGGGAGAAGAGGAGGTGTCACGGGAGGGAGGGAGGCGCCAAGGGCTCAGGTATGGATGCCCTCCCTCCCCTCCACTATATATAGGGGCAGGGGAGAGGGGGGAGACGCAGCCTTGCCCCTTCCTCCAAGGAAGGGGTGCGACTAAGAGGGGGGGAGGAGTCCATCCTCCCCAAGGCACCTCGGAGGTGCCTTCCCCCTTTAGGACTCTCCCCTTTTTCCTATATCTTGGCGCATGGGCCTCTAGGGGCTGGTGCCCTTGGCCCATGTAGGCCAAGGCGCACCCCCTACAGCCCATGTGGCCCCCCGGGGCAGGTGGCCCCACCCGGTGGGCCCCCGGGACCCTTCCGGTGGTCCCGGTACAATACCGATGACCCCAAAACTTGTCCCGATGGCCGAAACAGGACTTCCTATATATAAATCTTTACCTCCGGACCATTCCGGAACTCCTCGTGACGTCCGGGATCTCATCCGGGACTCCGAACAACATTCGGTAACCACATACAAGCTTCCTTTATAACCCTAGCGTCATCGAACCTTAAGTGTGTAGACCCTACGGGT
>NW_021263499.1:0-1241 GCF_002162155.2 Triticum dicoccoides
GGCACGCTGAGTGCACCCACTGGGTGTAGTCCCCGAGACTACGGTCGAATGCTTGTATTCGGCTGTAGTCTTAGAAACGTGAGTTTTTCCCTTTTTCACTCGGAAGTGAATTAGATTTGACATTTAGTCGATTGGTTCTTCGCAGAACTCTTGTGATCTTGTGGCTCGCTACTCAGAGCTGGAACACAAGCATACTCAAGTCGAGCTGAGCTTGAAGCTGGTTCAGGAGAAGCTGACAAAGGCAAAGGAGGAGACCGAAGGTATGTTTGGTGAGACCCTGACGACTGCTTTTCCCCTTGCTTGTTTCAAAATCTGATCTTGCTGTAACTTGCAGGTAAGGTAAGGGAGGCCCAACAGAAGAAAGACCTTGAGCTAGCTGAGAAGATCAAGCTTGCTGACGAGAAGTTAGCTTCAGTCACCAAGCTCGAACAAGACAATACCAATCTGAAAGCTGCTCTTGGGATTGCCAACAAGGAGGTCAGTCGACTGAAAACTGATAAAGCTGCCTTGACCGACCAAGTCGCCAAATTGACTGGGAAGAAAACTGATCTGGAGGCCTTCCTGAGTGGACTTGCCAAGAAGCTGTTTCTTATGCTTGAAGGTAAACCTCTATGCTTGGCAGACATTTCCAATTGTGATTTTTCCATTCGACCATCTCCTTGACTTAGTGATCACCCTTGCAGAATTTTGTCAAAACTTTGAAGAAGAAACTAGCCGGCTGGAGCCAAACCTCGACCCCGTCAATTCTCCGGTGAACGATGAAGTTGCCATGGATGTTCTCTGACTGGAGTCCCGTGTTGCAGCTGTCGTGGACTATCTCGCAAGGCTGAAGGCCGCCACATCTCGCATCGACTCGACGCTTTGGCCTGAGGAGACACTTCAGAATGACCTTGAATCGCTGATGGCCCGGTTGAACACGATCCCTGGTCGAGTGCAGGAATGGAAGAAGTCCTCGGCTCGGTGTGGTGCAGATGTTGCTCTGTGTCTTGCCCGAGTCCACTGTAAGGATGCACGAGAAGAGAAGCTGGCGGCCCTTCGGGTGGCCAATACCAAGAAGCACGACTTCAGGTCCTTTATGGAAACTTTCCTTGCAGCTGCCACTCGGATCGCCGACGGAATTGACCTTGATGAATTCGTTGCTCCTTCCAGCCCTCCACAGGAGGGGTAAAAAACTTCTTCTGGCTCGACGCTTTTAAATTTGCCTCGGTATGCCGAGTGGAATTGTAACCGATAAACTTTAA
>NW_021263500.1:0-958 GCF_002162155.2 Triticum dicoccoides
TTAGGTTAATTAGGATTTAGTTAAACTAATTACTGTTTAATTAAGCTAACAGGTTAATTTGATTAATTAATTAAGGTTAATTCACTTAATTAATTTAGTTAATTAATTAATTAATTAAATTTATTTTTATTTTAATTATTGTTTTATTTATTTTTATATACCTTTTTTTTACGTTCTGGGGTGGGACCCCATGTCATTGGCCCCGGGGGCCAAACAGGGCGCGGGCGACGGGTTACGGGGGTGCCCCGTTCGGGTGCACGCCCAGGGGCACGCGGGCGTGGACACGGGCGGCCACGGCAGGGCACGTCGCCGGCCAGGGATGGGCGCAGGGGCGCATCCCGCCCAGTGTGGGGCGAGGTTGCCGGCGGCCACCGCACAAGCGGCAGCAGGGCGGCGGTGCCGGCGTGGGGCGAGGGGAGCAGGGGGGCGGCCCTAGCGACCGAGCGGGCGCGGCCCCAGCGGTGGACGCGCGCGGGAGATGGGCTCCTGGGGGAGCGCTCGCCCACAGGGAGTGCGGCGGAACCGAGCCAGTGGCCAAGGCGGCCGTGGTGGCCGGCCGACGTGGGGGAAGACGGAGTGCGGTCCGGCGAAGAGCGGGCGTGTGGGCGGCAGAGGAGCACTAGTAGGGGAGCCGGGGCGCACCAGTAGCAGGGGGGCGTGGTGAGTGGCCGCGGGAGTGCGAGCGCGCGTGCGCACGGCGGTTATGGCCGCGGTCGGCGAGCGGGAATCCAGGGGAGGAGGAGGAGAGGTGCTCACGGGGCGCGTAGGGTCCAGGCAGCGTGCGTGGGGTGGTCCGGCGAGGAGGGGACGAGGAGGAGGACGGTGAGGCGGCAGTCCGGTAGGGAGGCGACGAAGCAGGCCGGCGAGGAAGCGGGCGGGGGCGAGCTCGCCGGCGTCGGGGAGGCGGAGGGGGTCGGGATCGACCCGCGGCGGCGGTTGCTCGTGCTTGGGGGGCGAC
>NW_021263501.1:0-1108 GCF_002162155.2 Triticum dicoccoides
GTTAGTACACACATATTTATTCAAATCAGTTAGTTTGTATCACCAGAGGCTCAATGTATATATATACCTCGGCGCCGGAGGTGGTTGCTACTTCCATTTGAAGATCGTCGTTTATCGACGTTTGTTCGGCATCATCTTGCTGACGGCGCCCTTCATCTTCACCGTCAAGGTTCAGATAAGAAGAGATATCATCTTCTTCTTCTCCGGTCGGCACATATAGAATATCGCCGTTTATGATGCCGAACATATGTGCTTCACCGTCCGGATCATAGTTGTCCATAATCGGGTCAGCTCTATCGTCCGTCATTATGTCAGTCCTGAAAACATGTAGTAAAAACAAATTAATTAAGTGAAGAAGGGGGGCGGTGGCGGTGGCGGTGGCGAAAGGGCGGTGGCGAAAGGAGGGGGCGAGGAAGGGGTGGGAGAGGGTGTCGCGGTAGAGCGCGAGACGGGGCGGCAGACGACGGCGTCACGGAGAGGGGAGGCGAGGACAACACATTTATAACCCTCGCCGTCCCCTCTCGATCCCTAAAAAAACACCACGGCGTCACAGAGAGGGGAGACGAATATATGTGGGGTCGGGATGGCCCATGTGCAGGGCGGGGGGTGCTGGCCACACTCTTTTTTCTTTTCTTTTTCATTTCATTTCATTTTTTCTTTTCCTGTTTTTATCCTTTTCATCTTTAAAACAATTCAGTATATCAAAATATAGCAATGAAAAAAGATATTTGAGAAATCATAAAATGTATGTGAATTCAAAAAAATGAATTCATAAAAATGTATTTCAAAAAATTGATTTTATTAGACACAAAAAATTCTTTCACGTATTTTCACGTATTTAATTTTAAAAATTCTTTCTTTTTTTCTTCTTCCTTTTTTTTCTTCTTTCTTTTTTTCTTCTGTTGTTTTCTTCCTTTTTCTTTTTTTCTTCCTTTTTCCTTTTTTCTTCCTTTTTCTTGTTTTTCTTCTGTTTTTCTTTTGTTTTCTTCTTCCTTCTTTTTCTTCTTCTTCCTTTTTCCTTTTTCTTTCTTCTTCTTCTTCCTTTTTCTTCTTCCTTCTTCTTCTTCTGCCGGCGCGCGGAGGACGGCAGGCAGGGCCAGCGGGCGGC
>NW_021263502.1:0-956 GCF_002162155.2 Triticum dicoccoides
TATTTCGACCCGGACCGTCAGTCGAACGTAGACTACACAAATGTCAAGAAGGTTCTTGATGATGTTCTCCCCGGCTACGCCCAATCTGGAGGCACCTTCACCAGGCCTATTCGTAAGTACGGCAAGCACGTGTTCTCCCACAATACGACGTTCTGCTGCGTCAAGCAGCCGCCTGGCGGTCAGAAGGGTGCCTACTACGCCATCCATCACATGCGGGCGATCGTACGGGACCATCATCAACTTCTGCTACCGAGTAAACTCAAAGATTGGGCCGCGAGCGTGTCGGCAATCCAGGACGCGGACCTCCGACAAGAATTCTTTCGCATCCAGTCGGAGTTTGCGGAAATCATCCATCAAGATGTCCTTCGTACCTCGGGGCAGTTCTACCTCAGAAATCAACCGTCCAACAGTGACATCGACACAATGCTATAAATGCAGGATGACAACGCCCGTTCTTTCACGACTCCCACGATAGACGGCGGCTTCATCCACGCTCCGGTCCCTTGAGTGGAGTTGTCTAGTTCTGAAACATCGATTGGCTCATGTTGTAATTAAACTTTAATGAACTTGTAGTATGTCTCTTTGGTTTCGAGAGTCGTTCAACTTAGATGTAATCGATGCTATTAATGTCTTGCTTTTCTCTTCCGATCGTTCTGTTGCATAATTATATATTGCTTATGTATTGTCTGTGAATTGGTACTAACGTTTCGTTTGGCTAGTGCATAGCGATGCCGACGTATGTCGTGTACAAGGGTAAGGTTCCCGGAGTCTACGATGACTGGGAGGAGTGTCGGAGACAGGTTCACCGATTCAGCGGTAACAGTTACAAAGGGTACACCACTAGGGCCGAGGCCGAATCTAGATACGCCCGCTATCTAGCGGGAGAGGGGAGGGAGCGTTGGAGGAACTGGATGAAGACGAGTTTCATCGTGATGATGCTCATCGTGATGACCGCA
>NW_021263503.1:0-1286 GCF_002162155.2 Triticum dicoccoides
AAATGTCTCCTAGTGTTTCCACTGAGCCATGGTAGCTTGCTACTGCTCCGGAACACTTAGGCTGGCCGGCATGTGTCCTTCTTCGTTCCTGTGTCTGTCCCTTCGGGGAAATGTCACGCGATGAATACCGGAGTCCTGTTAGCCCGCTACAGCCCGGTTCACCGGAGTCCTGCTAGCCCAGTGCTACAGCCTGGATTCACTCGCTGATGACCGACACGTTCGATGCTGGGTCATGGATGCCTGTCCCTGTAAGTCTGTGCCACTTTGGGTTTACGACTAGTCATGTCAGCCCGGGCTCCTTATCATATGGATGCTAGCGACACTATCATATACGTGAGCCAAAAGGCGCAAACGGTCCCGGGCAAAGGTAAGGTGACACCCGTGGGGATACCGTGCGTGAGGCCGCAAAGTGATATGAGGTGCTACAGGCTAGATCGATGTGACATCGAGTCGCGGTCCTGACAGCGTTGGTATCAGAGCTTGACTGCCTGTAGGATTACCAAGCCAAACTGGTCGAAGTCGAGTCTAGAAATTCTTTAGTTATATAAGGGAATTGATTGTGGGATGGAATGTAAGGCTCTTTTTACTCCTTATACCTCATGCCCTTCTGATCTGAGTCATCTTATCTTTCCTGCGGGGATTAAGAACTAGGCTATCTCTTCTTTCTATTAGGATCACGTGTTACTAATCAGTAGACTTATAAGATTGTTGGATTTAAGTCTCAGTTCAGTTCCTACTACTTCCGTATGTTAATTGTTGATCTCGGAACCTTGTTATTGTGCTTCTGAGTGGTTATGCCACCATTTTTGTGATTGTCTCAAATCTTTTTGAGCAATTATAGCCGTTATGCTGTCCGAGTCATCCCAGGTTTCTAAATAGTCCGATGCATTTGCAAATCCCTTCCTTCTGTTTCCGATGTTCCCATGGGCCAGATTAACCACACTAATCGGTGTGTTGAGGTAATTATTGCCTCGACATATATGTTGGAATTATTATTATGACCCTAAGTGCTTAGGGGATCATCTAGTAATTTAGCCATGATTTGTGTTCCCAGTGTGATGATTCTGGCCATCATTCTCGAAAGCATCCCGTGATGCTACTTAGTAGTAGGTATTCTATTCCTGGGTTCTGAACCCGAGATTCACTCTACCTACTTCATGTTGATAGTAATTGCTAGTGCCTTTAGGATATTAGTAACCTTTGCGATAGTCCTTGAAGTCCGTGGTATCTTCTTCTTCCAAATACCATGAACTACTTATGGCAGATGTTTATTGGATCAAAAAAAA
>NW_021263504.1:0-1279 GCF_002162155.2 Triticum dicoccoides
ACACAGGAACGAAGAAGGACACATGCCGGCCAGCCTAAGTGTTCCAGAGCGGTAGCAAGCTACCATGGCTCAGCGGTAACACTAGGAGACATTTCCCGGTAAGAGAGGCTACTAAAGATAAACAACTAGGTAGTCAGATCCCACACATACCAAGCATTTCAATAACATACACACAATATGCTCGATATGTGCAATACAACATGGCATCACAAAATGACTCTACGACTCAAGTAGTTTATTCAATAGGCTCCGAGGAGCGAGACATTACAAACATGGGTCTCATGACCCAACAATCAGAGCATACAAATCAAAGCACAAGCGGAAGCTATCATGTCTGAGTACAGACATCTATAAATGAAAAAGGCTGAGAAGCCTGACTATCTATCAGATCCTGCCGAGGGCACAAGATCGTAGCTGAGGTATCAAGCTAAACGTCGAAGTCCACGCGAAACCACTAGTGAGACCGAAGTCTCTCTGCAAAACATAAAATGGGCAAACGTGAGTACAAATGTACCCAGCAAGACTTACATCAGAACTAACTACATATGCATCATTATCAACAAAGGGATGCTGGGGTTTAACTGCAGCAAGCCAGCTTTGACTCGGTGGCTATCCTGAACTACGACTGCAAGTAACTCTTTTGAGGTGGAGCACACGAGTCCACATATTCACCATATCAATACACCACTATGGATCCGCTCCCGTCTCCCTACGAGAACGCCATCCATAGCACTCACGCTTATCTTGCGTATTTTAGAGCATCCACTTTCACTTGTCTATGAACTGATATAAGCAACCCAGAAGTCCTTTTCCGCGGACACAGCTATTCGAATAGATGATGTTAACCCTGCAGGGGTGTACTTCTTCACACACGCTCTCACCACTTACCGCCGTTTACACGACATGTACTCGGCAACCTTCAAGCGGAAGCCCAACGTGGGTGTCGGCCACGACCTACCTAATCACCTAAGTCTCTAGTCCAGGTTTATCGCCTATTCGGGTTCCATCCATGAGGAGATCCGGCCGGAGTTTCGCTCACAGCCCCAAACGATGTGAACAGGGTTCCCGAGACACCAAACGGGCGCCCGGTACACCGTGCCACGTGCCTACCGCATCACAGCCCACCCCTACGGTCAGCGCTGCCCACGGCCTCCAGCATACTACAAACACCAGAAACTACTTGCAACTCCTGGACAGAGGACAAGGGTGATTAAGAAGCCGAGAGGGTCCATTGGTTTCGGGCCCAATGCGTGGTAGTAGCTGAATCATGGATCACAAA
>NW_021263505.1:0-1198 GCF_002162155.2 Triticum dicoccoides
GTATCTACCATACGACTCATGCTCGACCTTTCGGTCTCCGTGTTCCGAGGCCATGTCTGCACATGCTAGGCTCGTCAAGTTAACCCTAAGTGTTTTCGCTGTGTAAAACTGTCTTACACCCGTTGTATGTGAACGTAAGAATCCATCACACCCGATCATCACGTGGTGCTTAGAAGCGACGAACTGTAGCAACGGTGCACAGTTAGGGGAGAACACTTCTTGAAATTTTGTAAGGGATCATCTTATTTACTACCGTCGTCCTAAGCAAACAAGATGCATAAACATGATAAATATCACATGCAATCAAATAGTGACATGATATGGCCAATATCATTTTGCTCCTTTTGATCTTCATCTTCGGGGCTCCATGATCATCATCGTCATCGGCACGACACCATGATCTCCATCATCATGATCTCCATCATTGTGTCTTCATGAAGTTGTCACGCCAACGACTACTTCTACTTCTATGACTAACGCGTTTAGCAATAAAGTAAAGTAGTTTACATGGCGTTCTTCAATGACACGCAGGTCATACAATAAATAAAGACAACTCCTATGGCTCCTGCCGGTTGTCATACTCATCGACATGCAAGTCGTGAATCCTATTACAAGAACATGATCAATCTCATACATCACATATCATTCATCACATTCTTCTTGGCCATATCACATCACATAGCATACCCTGCAAAAACAAGTTAGACGTCCTCTAATTGTTGTTGCATGTTTTACGTGGCTGCTATGGATTTCTAGCAAGAACGTTTCTTACCTACGCAAGACCACAACATGATATGCCAATTGCTATTTACCCTTCATAAGGACCCTTTTCATCGAATCCGTTCCGACTAAAGTGGGAGAGACTGGCACCCGCTAGCCACCTTATGCACCAAGTGCATGTCAATCGGTGGAACCTGTCTCACGTAAGAGTACGTGTAAGGTCGGTCCGGGCCGCTTCATCCCACAATACCGTCGAAACAAGATTGGACTAGTAACGGTAAGCATATTGAACAACATCAACGCCCACAACTACTTTGTGTTCTACTCGTGCAAAGAATCTACGCAATAGACCTAGCTCATGATGCCACTGTTGGGGAACGTAGCAGAAATTCAAAATTTTCCTACGTGTCACCAAGATCTATCTATGGAGAGACCAACAACGAGTAGAAAGAGAGTGCATCTACATACCCTTGTAGAT
>NW_021263506.1:0-1033 GCF_002162155.2 Triticum dicoccoides
CTATCAAAAGGAGGCCTTAATATCCCTTAGTTTCCATAAGGACCCCGCTACCACGGGAGGGTAGGACAAAAGATGTCATGCAAGTTCTTTTCCATAAGCACGTATGACTATATTCGGAATACATGCCTACATTACATTGATGAATTGGAGCTAGTTCTGTGTCACCCTAGGTTATGACTGTTACATGATGAACCGCATCCAGCATAATTCTCCATCACTGATCCATTGCCTACGAGCTTTCCATATATTGTTCTTCGCTTATTTACTTTTCCGTTGCTATTGCTTGATACGTCTCCAACGTATCTACTTTTCCAAACACTTTTGCCCTTGTTTTGGATTCTAACTTGCATGATTTGAATGGAACTAACCCAGACTGATGCTGTTTTCAGCAGAATTACCATGGTGCTGTTTATGTGCAGGAGCAAACGTTCTCGGAATGACCTGAAACTTCACGGACCCACTTTTCAGAAAATAAGAAAAATACCTGCCAAAGATGAAGGCCAGGGGGGCCACCGACTCTCCACGAGGGTGGGGGGCGCGCCTGCCCCCCTAGGGCACGCCCCCCTACCTCGTGGGCCCCATGTTGCCTCTCCGACTCCAACTCCACCTCCATATATTGAGTTTCGGGGAGAAAAAATAGGAGAGAAGAAATCATCGCGTTTTACGATACGGAGCCGCCGCCAAGCCCTAAAACCTCTCGGGAGGGCTGATCTGGAGTCTGTTCGGGGCTCCGGAGAGGGGGATTCGTCGCCGTCGTCATCATCAACCATCCTCCATCACCAATTTCATGATGCTCACCGCCGTGCGTGAGTAATTCCATCGTAGGCTTGCTGGACGGTGATGGGTTGGATGAGATTCACCATGTAATCGAGTTAGTTTTGTTAGGGTTTGATCCCTAGTATCCACTATGTTCTGAGATTGATGTTGCTATGACTTTGCTATGCTTAATGCTTGTCACTAGGGCCCGAGTGCCATGATTTCAGATCTGAACCTATTATGTTTTCATCAATATATGAGTGTTCTTGATCCTATC
>NW_021263507.1:0-2022 GCF_002162155.2 Triticum dicoccoides
GTTGTGTAAAAAACTCATGATTTTATCGCGCTCCAAGTATTTAATAATATTCACGCTGCATCGTTACCGCAGAACGTCTACTACCGTTTCATTGCCGTCCGTGAGGGGGGCCACAACCCGGAGACGCGTGCCGCCTCTTCGGACACGCCACAACACCACCCCGCATGTATGAGGGCCCGGTACGACGCTCCGGTGGCATTGCTACCCCACAGGGCCCCCGTCCCGGCTAACCCTGTAGCGTTTGACCACGGGATCTAGCCCTTTGACTTTGCACGGACGGGCTTTGACCAGTGGACCTCTCCACCCGGTTGTGTTAGGTCGGCCCAGAGGAACACTTTGGAGCAACATCCGGGCCAAACCCACAGCTACATCCACTCCGTGTAGACCCGACGCGTCCGTTTCCCCCCTCTAGGTGCCGGCGGCGGCGGCGTCCGTGAGGGGGGGGGCACACCCCGGAGACGCGTGCTGGGCGTTTGCAACCGCCTCAACACTTCTAGATTTGTGAGAGGCCGCCTACGCAAGATTTGACGGTATACTAGCCCCCGGAGGCTGCCGGCCACAGTCGTAGACGTGCGAAGAGCAATCCGCGTAGACGGAAGTGTTCAGATACTTCTCCATCACAAAAAATTATGAAAAATTACCATCAGCCCTATAGCACATGTTCCCACGTTTTGTAAAAAACTCATGATTTTATCGCGCTCCAAGTATTTAATAATATTCACGCTGCATCGTTACCGCAGAACGTCTACTACCGTTTCATTGTCGTCCGTGAGGGGGGCCACAACCCGGAGACACGTGCCGCCTCTTCGGACATGCCACAACACCACCCCGCATGTATGAGGGCCCGGTACGACGCTCCGGTGGCATTGCTACCCCCCAGGGCCCCCGTCCCGGCTAACCCTGTAACGTTTGACCACGGGATCTATCCCTTTGACTTTGCACGGACGGGTTTGACCAGTGGACCTCTCCACCCGGTTGTGTTAGGTCGGCCCAGAGGAACACTTTGGAGCAACATCCGGGCCAAACCCACAGCTACATCCACTCCGTGTAGACCCGACGCGTCCGTTTCCCCCCTCCAGGTGCCGGCGGCGGCGGCGGCGTCCGTGAGGGGGGGGGCACACCCCGGAGACGTGTGCTGGGCATTTGCAACCGCCTCAACACTTCCAGATTTGTGAGAGGCCGCCTACGCAAGATTTGACGGTATGCTAGCCCCCGGAGGCCGCCAGCCACAGTCGTAGACGTGCGAAGAGCAATCCGCGTAGAGGGAAGTGTTCAGATACTTCTCCGTCACAAAAAATTATGAAAAATTACCATCAATCCTATAGCACATGTGCCCACGTTGTGTAAAAAACTCATGATTTTATCGCGCTCCAAGTATTTAATAATATTCATGCTGCATCGTTACCGCAGAACGTCTACTACCGTTTCATTGCCGTCCGTGAGGGGGGGCCACAACCCGGAGACGCGTGCCGCCTCTTCGGACATGCCACAACACCACCCCGCATGTATGAGGGCCCGGTACGATGCTCCGGTGGCATTGCTACCCCCCCAGGGCCCCCGTCCCGGCTAACCCTGTAGCGTTTGACCACGGGATCTAGCCCTTTGACTTTGCACGGACGGGCTTTGACCAGTGGACCTCTCCACCCGGTTGTGTTAGGTCGGCCCAGAGGAACACTTTGGAGCAACATCCGGGCCAAAACCACAGCTACATCCACTCCGTGTAGACCCGACGCGTCCGTTTCCCCCCTCCAGGTGCCGGCGGCGGCGGCGTCTGTGAGGGGGGGGCACACCCCGGAGACGCGTGCTGGGCGTTTGCAACCGCCTCAACACTTCTAGATTTGTGAGAGGCCGCCTACGCAAGATTTGACGGTATGCTAGCCCCCGGAGGCCGCCGGCCACAGTCGTAGACGTGCGAAGAGCAATCCGCGTAGAGGGAAGTGTTCAGATACTTCTCCATCACAAAAAATTATGAAAAATTACCATCAGTCCTATAGCACATGTGCCCACGTTGTGTAAAAAACT
>NW_021263508.1:0-1415 GCF_002162155.2 Triticum dicoccoides
TTTTTCTCTCTTTTTTTTTCTTTATCTTCTTTTTCTCCCTCTTTCCAAGACAAACTAGATAAGATGCAGATTCGATCAGGCGAAGATGTGAGTGACCTCAACTATGATTATGAAAATAAACAGTGCGTAGCACATGGTGGAAATTGGTGGATGGGATGGTGGACAGCGGATGGGATAATGATGCAGCGGCTGCGTGACTAATGTGAACAGAACTCGAAACTCTAAAGGAACTAGACACTAAGACCAGCAACTTGACACGACGATGCAACCGATAATTCAATAATGCAAACAATGAAAAGAAAATTGCAAAGGCTCAGTCTGGCTAGGACAAAGGATGAATAGATCTAACTTTTGTTTTGTGGCTTTTTCTTGGACAATAGGTAAGAAAATAAATCTAATCTAGGAAAAACTGGAAATTCTCACCGAGCAACCTGAAAACTGATACCACTTGATAGAGGCGATGGTGTCCCGATCTTTCGATGAGATGATAACTATCGATTTGGTGGAGACGGCTTTGACGATCCGACTACAAACGTGCACGACGTTGCGCCTTAGCAATCGCTAAACCAATCTCCTGAGGTTACTGATGATGCCGGAAGCACGGTCAGCCTGACCACGAAGGTCTATTCCTGCAAGCAATCGAAGAACGAGCAAGAATATGATAAAGCAATCTGAATATTGCATATATATATGAGGTATTGATAATGGTGGGGATCCGTAAGCGGTCTTGGTCTGGTCGTTGGACACAAACGAAGTACACGAAGTTGCAATGGCTAACTTTTAACTAAACAAATCCCAAGGAAAAGCTACTAGATGGATCTACTTATATAGGAGCAAGGGGTGGCGGCCAAGGAGGTGGGAGGACGTCCCAAGGCAGCCTAAAACTAAATCTAGGTCGTACAAGGCCAATGGGCCCAAGTGGAGGTGATGTAACACCTTTGGACTTGTAGTTTGACTCGGATTCTGCTGCAGCATCAGATTGTTTCGTCCACAACTCAACGCTCCGGACGAATTTGAAGGTGATTCCAATTGGGTTGGAAAGTGCACGAAATCTAGTTTCCAAGAAAAAAAGAATAACCCAATTCGGAGTCCGTATGAAAAACTTGTGTGCGTTTTGAGTCAGGTGTGTCTGTGCAGTCCGAATCTGAATCCAGAACGTGAGAGACTTGGACTCTATCTTCTCTTGGGCCAAAAGTGACGTGAGAGAACTTTTTGGACAGCAAATAAACATCTCTTTCTTCCTTATCTTCATATGTGGATTGTACAAATGTCCCATACACCTGCAATTAGACAAAACACAAAAGTGTGTGAAGTATTTTTGTTCTGGATAACATAAATAGATTATTGAATAGTTTGCACTAGAAATCACCTGACAAATATGCATATATGCAATATTTTTGGTCATATCCAAGGTA
>NW_021263509.1:0-1392 GCF_002162155.2 Triticum dicoccoides
TTTTTCTCTCTTTTTTTTTCTTTATCTTCTTTTTCTCCCTCTTTCCAAGACAAACTAGATAAGATGCAGATTCGATCAGGCGAAGATGTGAGTGACCTCAACTATGATTATGAAAATAAACAGTGCGTAGCACATGGTGGAAATTGGTGGATGGGATGGTGGACAGCGGATGGGATAATGATGCAGCGGCTGCGTGACTAATGTGAACAGAACTCGAAACTCTAAAGGAACTAGACACTAAGACCAGCAACTTGACACGACGATGCAACCGATAATTCAATAATGCAAACAATGAAAAGAAAATTGCAAAGGCTCAGTCTGGCTAGGACAAAGGATGAATAGATCTAACTTTTGTTTTGTAGCTTTTTCTTGGACAATAGGTAAGAAAATAAATCTAATCTAGGAAAAACTGGAAATTCTCACCGAGCAACCTGAAAACTGATACCACTTGATAGAGGCGATGGTGTCCCGATCTTTCGATGAGATGATAACTATCGATTTGGTGGAGACGGCTTTGACGATCCGACTACAAACGTGCACGACGTTGCGCCTTAGCAATCGCTAAACCAATCTCCTGAGGTTACTGATGATGCCGGAAGCACGGTCAGCCTGACCACGAAGGTCTATTCCTGCAAGCAATCGAAGAACGAGCAAGAATATGATAAAGCAATCTGAATATTGCATATATATATGAGGTATTGATAATGGTGGGGATCCGTAAGCGGTCTTGGTCTGGTCATTGGACACAAACGAAGTACACGAAGTTGCAATGGCTAACTTTTAACTAAACAAATCCCAAGGAAAAGCTACTAGATGGATCTACTTATATAGGAGCAAGGGGTGGCGGCCAAGGAGGTGGGAGGACGTCCCAAGGCAGCCTAAAACTAAATCTAGGTCGTACAAGGCCAATGGGCCCAAGTGGAGGTGATGTAACACCTTTGGACTTGTAGTTTGACTCAGATTCTGCTGCAGCATCAGATTGTTTCGTCCACAACTCAACGCTCCGGACGAATTTGAAGGTGATTCCAATTGGGTTGGAAAGTGCACGAAATCTAGTTTCCAAGAAAAAAAGAATAACCCAATTCGGAGTCCGTATGAAAAACTTGTGTGCGTTTTGAGTCAGGTGTGTCTGTGCAGTCCGAATCTGAATCCAGAACGTGAGAGACTTGGACTCTATCTTCTCTTGGGCCAAAAGTGACGTGAGAGAACTTTTTGGACAGCAAATAAACATCTCTTTCTTCCTTATCTTCATATGTGGATTGTACAAATGTCCCATACACCTGCAATTAGACAAAACACAAAAGTGTGTGAAGTATTTTTGTTCTGGATAACATAAATAGATTATTGAATAGTTTGCACTAGAAATCACCTGACAAATATGCATATACGCAA
>NW_021263510.1:0-2017 GCF_002162155.2 Triticum dicoccoides
AGGATCACGTGTTACTAATCCGTAGACTTATAAGATTGTTGGATTTAAGCTTGAGTTCAGTTTCTACTACTTCCGTACGTTAACTGTTGATCTCGAAACCTTGATACTATGCTTCTGAGTGGTTATGCCACCATTTTGTGAATGTCTCAAATCTTTTCTGAGCATTTACAGCCGTTATGCTGTCCGAGTCATCCCAGGTTTCTAAGTAGTCTGATGCAATTGCAAATCCTTTCTTTCCGTTTCAATGTTCCCATGGGCCAGATTAACCACACTAATCAGTGAGTTGAGGTACTCCGTTACCTTGACATATATGTTGGAGATATTATTATGACCCTAGGTGTCTTAGGGGATCATCTAGTAATTTAACCATGATTTGTGTTCCCAGTGTGATGATTCTGGCCATCATTCTCGAAAGCATCCCGTGATGCTACTTAGTAGTAGGTATTCTACTCCTGGGTTCTGGACCCGAGATTCACTCTACCTACTTCATGTTGATAGTAATTGCTAGCGCCTTTAGGATATTAGTAACCTTTGCGATAGTCCTTGAAGTCCGTGGTATCTTCTTCTTCCAAATACCATGAACTACTTATGGCAGAAGTTCCTCGTTGAACTGAAATATCACAACAGGATTATTCTTGAGGAGTTCTCCATTCATAAATCGTGACTCTGCCAGTTCTACCTTTCTGCATGGGTTATCCGGAAGAAATATGTTGAACTTGGTTCGACATACTAATCCATGCATCCACAACTCAGAAAGTTATATGTTCCTTTGAGTTGTCCCTCTTTAGCTGTCTACTGACCTTCGTCTATCAATTGATAGTCAAGAGTATGCGGCAATCGTTCATCGATACCTATCACTCTTGTGGTCCATCAAGCCATTCTATTCCAGAATGACTAGGAGAAATGAACTCCAGTACCTCATCCATATTTAGGATTGGGTCAAAGTAGTTGTGCTCCGCAGATCAAAATGCCAATCCAGCTTCTGGTCCGCTCTACCTTGGAGTATTACATATTTTATATCGAGATTGTTATAGGAATTGCACACCATCCTATGAACTCTTGGTACAGTGATACTTTTGCCATCATTGTTCATTCCTCGATTCCTGTGTTATTGTAACCGGAATGCCGACAAATGAATCATGGCGTGTGAAATCAATACTGCCAGCAACCTCGTTGCTTGGTAGCTAAAGGACAATAATTTCATTCTTAGCGTGTTGGTTTTTGAATCATCCTTCTAAGATTGATCGTGCTACCTTGTCCATCTTCCTGGTGCACACTTCGATTGATGAGTTAGGATTTTGTCAAGTCCTCACTCATTAGATCATATCGTCTTGCCCTCAAAAGCGAGATTGTTCTCGAGCTTAGTAACATATCGGTGGTTCGTGATTTTCCGAATATCTTCTCGAAAGTATCACCAGGCTGTCACCTGACTGTTATGTTGAGCTCGTGATCAAGTTGGTTTCTTGTGAACCACTTTCTCTCCAAGAATTGGTGTTAGATATCCCTGAGCTAGTTGGTTAAGCTAGACAACAACTTGGAGATTTGGAAGATAAAAGCTTGCCTGACTTAGTTCGTTCCAAAGGGATATCCTCGTGTAGTGTGTGTTGAAGAAAGATGATATCTTCATCGATTGGTCCCTGTGATCAGTTGCTGGACCTATTGTCTTATCAATCTTTTGATTTGAGTGTGGGCTATCGTCAAATCAAGTCAGAACCGACGATGTTCGTAATGTTGTCTTCCTCGTGGTTGGTCCCTCGAGCATACACCATTATATCTTTGGTTCTGACCAATGCTATCACCGTGTTCACATGATGGTGGGAGTTCAGTGATATGGAAATTCCGATGAGTTGTTGTTGAGCCCATTGACAACATCCTTATCTCCTCCATGATGTTGTTGAACATTAAGTTAGTGTTGGAAACTTTTGAAAGCATTTTCTTCATGCTAGCTCATGAAGTACTTGTTTGATGAAAGGAGTGACTTCCTTTGATTCACGTGCATTTTGATGTAAGTTGCCGT
>NW_021263511.1:0-1009 GCF_002162155.2 Triticum dicoccoides
ATATATATATATATATATATATATATATATATATATATATATATATATATATATATATATATTAGTGGCAAACATAGAACTAGCTAGCTAATCACAATAAGGAATCATGTTAGTGGCCTCGACACAACGCTTCAAGGGTTTGGGGTGGCCTCGACGATAACGCTCTTTTAACTTGATAAATTTGGGTGGCCTCGAGAGAGTTAATTTGTCGGGTAGGGGCGCGGCGGGAGGGGGTAGGAGACCACAACATCGTTTTCTCTCTAGGGTTTGGGTGTCCTTGAGAGTTTTGGTCGAGCGAGAGGGCCAAGGGGGGTGCTGCAGTTGTATAAGTTATCACGGTCGAGAGGGGTATATATATATATATCGACCGCCCCTCATGTCGAAGTTATCTAGAGGGGGTTATATCTTCTTCTCCTCTTCTTTTTCTTCTTCTCCCTCGAGAAAGGAAAATAATTAAGGAAAAGGAAGAAAAGAGAAAAAGGAAGAAGGAAGAAGAAGAAGTTTTCTTCTTTCTCCTCTATTCCTTTCTTCTTCTCCTCTTCTTTTTCTTTTTTTTCCTCTTCTTATTTATTTCTCCTCTACTTCCTCTCCTCTTTTTCTCCTTTCTTCCTCTTCTTATTTTCCTTTTTCCTCTCATTCTTTTAGTATTGCTTGTTTTAAAAAAAATGTTCAAATAGAAAACTTCGAAAAAAACAAAGGTTTTGCCTAATGCATTGTTCATATGAATATACAAACATTTGCATATTATACAATAATTAATATCACCAATAGATACAATAAATACAGAGCGATGAAGAGCCAATAGATACAAAAAATCTATGAACAGAAAAAAAACATGAACAATAAATACACATATGAACAATAAATACATATATGAACAAAAACATGCTCTGAACAATTTTTGAACATTACATACACATAGCCACATACATACACATATACATTATATATATATATGAACAAAAAAATTAAACTAATAAAAATGAAAAAAAACAGAGCCGCATATATA
>NW_021263512.1:0-2198 GCF_002162155.2 Triticum dicoccoides
TTATTTGAGAGTTTGCTTATGATCTATCCTTGTAATCGTGTGCAAGTTATATAATAAAGTTTAGTATGAGTTTTTGCTTTCTTTACTTCCATGTTGCAAATAAAGAGAATAAATAGGAAAGAAAAAGAGGAAGGAAATAAATATAAGAAAGGAAATAAATCAATAAGATTATATACTAATCCTATGATAGGTGATAGCACCACATAAGGAAAAGTATAAGTAGAAAAGTTTATTAGAGATTGACAAACATAACATTAGTCAATGATGCAACTCATGAAAGAATTAATAAGGGAAGAGAAGATTCACATATAAATATACTATCCTAGAAATCTTTTGTGGTTGTGAGCCCTCATCAAAATATTATATGCAAAAATTGGTGACATTGGATAAGGAAGACAACTTAATGATTTATGTTTGTTCATATTCACATAGACGTCATATTGTCATAGATCCTCTAACATGTGGTGCTGGCCCCCTATCTTTGCTAGCCAAAAATTCTGCACTAAGTAGAAATACTACTTGTGCATCCAAAAACCCTTAAACCCAAATCTTTTTCAAGTGTCCACCATACCTACCTAGGGATTGAGCAAGATCCCTCAAGTAAGTTGTCATTGGTGCAAAAAGGCAATAAAAATTACTTCTAAAAGTGTGAGATCATTTAGTGTAAGATAAAATTGAGCGTTTCACGAACTTGTGATGGTGAAGAATAAAAGCGACGACTGCATAATAAAGGTCGCTATCATAAGGGGCAATGTAATGTGACGTTCTTTTGCGCTAAGGGATTGAGCATAAAAACAAATAAGCGCATGGCAACCTCTGCTTCCCTCTGCAAAGGGCCTATCTTTTACTTTTATGCCTAGAGTTAAATTTTTTCTCTCTATTCCTTCTATTTTTCTCTTTTGGCAAGCATCATGTGGCGAGGAAAGATCTAGGCACATATGTCCAGTTGAATATGGGTGGCATAAGTAATTATCGTTGACATCACCCTTGAGGTGAGTATGTTGGGAGGCAAAGTCATCAGCCCCTATCTTTCTATTTGTCCGGTTGAAATGTTTTGCTCATGGGTACGAGGTGAGTGTTAGCAATCATAGAACATTATATGATGGTTGAGTATGTGGACTTTCCTAAAGGCTCCGACATGTGACTCTTCCTGAAAAGATGATGAATTGTAGTTGCAAAGTTGACATGAAAACAAAGTTTGTTGGTTTCTAATAGAGTTTTTGCTTTATACTTCGATTGTGTGATGAACTATTACTTACACATGAGAAGTATATGATAAAAGTTCTATGATAAAGTCCTATGTTTAATTTTGTTGCTATTATAATAATCAACATGATGCTTCTATGTCCGTATCTTGTTTTTATCGCCACCTCTCTCTCCAAGCATGTGGACATGTTTTTCGAATTCAGTTTTCACTTGAGGACAAGCGAGGTCTAAGATTGGGGGAGTTGATACGTCTATTTTGCATCATGTGTTCTCACTGTTATTTCTAATGTTTTTATCCATAATAATGCTTATGGAGTAGTTCTAATGCCTTATTTCTCATAATTTGTAAGGAACACACCAAGAGGGAGAATTCTGGCAGCTGGAAATCTAGACCTGAGAAAGCTACGTCAGGCTACCTATTCTGCACAACTCCAAATAAGCTGAAACTTCAGGGGGACTTTTTATGGAATATTTAAGAAATACTGGAGCCAATAACCACCAGAGGGGGCCCACCAGGTGGGCACAACCCACCTGGGCGCGCCACTCCCCCCAGGCGTGCCCTGGTGGGTTGTGGCCTCCTCGGCCCACCTCCGGTGCCCATCTTTTGGTATATAAGGCATTTTGACCTAGAAAAATATAAAGAGGAGACTTTCCTTGATGGATATTCTGGCTTTTCACAAATACATGTATCTCAGCCTGATCAAGAAAAGACCACTTTTACTTGTCCCTTTGGAACTTATGCTTATAGACGTATGCCTTTTGGTTTATGTAATGCACCTACTACCTTTCAAAGATGCATGACTGCTATATTCTCTGATTCTTGTGAAAAGATTGTTGAGGTTTTCATGGATGACTTTTCTGTTTATGGGAAGTCTTTTAATGACTGTTTAAGCAATCTTGAGCAAGTTTTGTAGAGATGTGAACAAATAAATCATGTCTTGAATTGGGAGAAGTGCCACTTTATGTTTAATGAAGGCATTGTCTTGGGTCAT
>NW_021263513.1:0-535 GCF_002162155.2 Triticum dicoccoides
GGCAGCGAAGGGGAGGGGCGGCAGCGAAGGGCAGGGGCGGTGCGTGGCGGCCGCGCAAGGCGGGGGCGGCACGCGGCGGCAGCGAAGGGCAGGGGCGGCAGCGCGATGGCAGCGCGCAGCGGGACGACAGCCAGTACAGGGGGAGGAGCAGGGGAACGGGGCGGCGCTCATCGCGAGGTGGCGTCGCCGATGAGGAAGAAGCTAGGCTCGGGGACGGCGGAGGCCTGCTCGGGGGCGAGGGCAGGGGCGCGCGGGCTCGGCAATGGCGACAGAGACGCGACGGCGAGGCACGGGCGACGGCAGGGGCGGCGGACGGCGTCGGGGCAGCCTGGCGACGTCGATGAGCTCGGCATCGTCGGGGCAACTGGCGACGGAAATGGTGAAAATTTACTAAGTGTTGCTTATATAGCTAAGGCATTGGTCACGGTTCATGTCACAAACCGTGACCAATGCCCCCCTTTAGTCCCGGTTGGTGCTACCAACCGGGACCAAAGGCCTCTTTTCAGCAGCCCAAAGGGCGGGAAGCGGCGGCCTT
>NW_021263513.1:545-1130 GCF_002162155.2 Triticum dicoccoides
GGGACTAAAGGGGGGCATTGGTCACGGTTGGTGTCACCAACCGTGACCAATGCCCCCTTTAGTCCCGATTGGTGCCACCAACCGGGACCAAAGGCCTTGTGCTGCCCCGCGTCCAAATGTTTAGTCCCATCTTTCTAGTTGAGAGGGAGCCACACCTGTTAATAAGGTGCGGTGCGCCTTCCCTCTCGAGCTCCTCTCTAAAGCAGGCTTTCCGGCCTAACCGTGCAATGTGTGCCTATGGGCCTACTGGGCCTCCCGCGGGCCTGAATCCTGGCCCATGGTAGGGTTTCTAGTCGTATTCAGGCCGTGGGTGCCTAGTAGGTGGCACTTTTTTTGTTTTTTGTTTTCTTTGTTGCTTTATTTATTTTATTTTGTTTATACTTACAACAAAATACTTATTGCTGCTATTTTTATTTTTTTTCAATTTTTTGTTTTGTTTTCTGTATTATTTATTTTCTTTTGTTTTTTTCTTTATTTTTTAATTCTTTTTGCTTTTACGACAGCAAAATTATAAACTTTCTGTTGCTTGATTTATTTTATTTTGTTTCTACTTACAACAAAATACTTATTGTTGCTATTTTTATC
>NW_021263514.1:0-1137 GCF_002162155.2 Triticum dicoccoides
CCCTATTGGATATGATGCATACCACGATGTCTCTTATCGAATTACCACTATTGTCCATGGGTTAGGCATTAGAGACAACCACATTCACTTTAAATAGGGCACCACGTAATTCCGTTGAGATGACACCGTATGAATTATGGTTTAGAGAAACCTAAGTTGTCGTTTCTTAAAGGTTTGGGGCTGCGATGCTTATGTGAAAAAAGTTTCAGGCTGATAAGCTCGAACCCAAAGCGGATAAATGCATCTTCATAGGACACCCAAAACAGTTGGGTATACCTCCTGTCTCAGATTCGAAAGCAATAAGGGATTGTTTCTAGAATCGGGTCCTTTCTCGAGGAAAAGTTTCTCTCGAAAGAATTGAGTGGGAGGATGGTGGAGACTTGATGAGGTTATTGAACCGTCACTTCAACAAGTGTGTAGCAGGGCACAGTAAGTTGTTCCTGTGGCACCTACACCAATTGAAGTGGAAGCTTATGATAGTGATCATGAAGTTTCGGATCAAGTCACTACCGAACCTCGTAGGGTGACAAGGATACGTACTACTTCAGAGTGGTACAGTAATCATGTCTTGAAGGTCATGTTGCTAGACAACAATGAACCTACGAGCTATGGAGAAGCGATGGTGGGCCCAAATTCCGACAAATGGTTAGAAACCATAAAATCCGAGATAGGATCCATGTATGAAAACAAAGTGTAGACTTTGGAAGAACTACTTGATGGTCGTAAGGCTGTTAGGTACATATGGATTTTGAAAGGAAGACAGACAATGATGGTAAGTGTCACCATTGAGAAAGCTCGACTTGTCGTTAAGATGTTTTTCGACAAGTTCAAGGAGTTGACTACAATGAGACTTTCTCACTCGTAGCGATGCTAAGAGTCTGTTGGAATTATATTAGCAATTACTGCATTATTTATGAAATCTTGCAGATAGGATGTCAAAACATTGTTTCCTCGACGATTCTTGAGGAAAGGTTGTATGTGATACAACCGGAAGGTTTTGTCTATCCTGAAATATGCTAATAAGTATGCAAAGCTCCAGCAATCCTTCTGAGGACTGGAGTGAGCATCTCGGAGTTGGAATGTATGCTTTGATGATGATCAAAGATTTTGGGTGTATACAAAGTTTATGAGAAACTT
>NW_021263515.1:0-1819 GCF_002162155.2 Triticum dicoccoides
GCTCTTTCCAGGATTTCTGGACCTATCCCACTTGCACACGTCTGGATGAAATTAACACACCTCATCGTCCACGCTCAGGGACCAACGCTCCACTAGTCTATCTATCTTCTATTCTATACCTAATATCTATAACTACTACTCCCTCCGTTTCAAAATAAATGTCTCAACTTTGTACTAACTTTAGTGCAAAATTATACTAATGTTGAAACAGTTGTTTTGAGAAGGAGGGAGTAATAAAGTAATAATCTTCTTCCTCTCTGGCTTGTCATGATTATGTTCTTCCTCTCTGTCTCTCTCTCATGGTCGACGATGGGGCTCGCCGGGGTGAGGTGCCTGCGACTCCGACCTGCTCCTACCTCTCTTCACTTTCTGTCTCTAAATCTCCCCCTCTCCCCTTCTCTCTTCCTCGCAATCTTCCTCTATTCTTAACTATAGGGTTAATTTGGGAGGGAGCGTCCCCTAGACGATACCTGGGACCCCGATTGCCGCCACAACCACCGGTCTTCATCTCCTAAATTTAGCCTCTCCGAGCAACCGTACAACACCCCGACCACCATGTCGTCTTTGAAATGACCATGCGAGCCTACTTCCCTCTTTCCCTACTCGATTTCATGCCCGGACCCCCCTGCTCGAAGCCGCCGCCTTGATCAAGCTCGACAGAATCGGTTGTGCGGCGGCCCGCCTACGTCTGTCGCGCCTGTCGCACTGGCGCGCGTTGTCTAGCTACCCCGCACCTCGTGCCCTCCGACTGCGGTCATTCGGCCACCTACGGTGAAACCACTGTGAGCTACCGGCGAGCAGATGAACTCAATATCGGGCTTATGTTCCAGGTGTGGACAGGTGTTGATCTTGACTGTGGGCCCATGGCCCACATGTCATGGAGAGAGAGGGTCTCAGAGAGAAGGTTCTATTTTTACTTTTATAATTTTGGTTTGGCCCACTTGTAAGTGTGTGCGAGAGGGGTGAAAGAGAGTCTTTTTTTTCTTTTTCTAGTTTGGCCCACAATTAAGTGAGTGAGAGAGGGGGTGAGAGAAAGAGTTTTTTCCATTGATTTTCCAGAGTTGGTCCCGCATGTGAATGACATAAGGACGCAGGGGCAATGATGTCCATAAAACGTATAGTAGACGCTCAATGAGCTTTGGTCAGACGGAAACGACACAAAAGGGCATTTCAATAAGGGAACTAACGACAGAGGGGCAAATTTGAGTATGCATCGAAATTAGGGGCAAATCTGAGTAGTGGATTAGAGTTAGGGGCATAAATGTAAATGTCCATATCTTTTAAGCCGTAACTCCAATGTTAACATGTTATATGTCGAATTTGATTAGAAAAATGTGTACAATCTGAATATGATGTTATTTTACATGTCTAATATTTTTAATGCTATTTATGGTGCAACCTTAGTCAATACAGCACAATTAGTCTTCATTTTGGACGCGGATCCGTATTACAAGTTAACACGCGGCACACAATGTTATGTGATGTTTGGCAAGGAGTGAGCTAGGTAAATGATTATAGTGAGTCTAGTATAATCCATCGGCTTGTTGTATTTGCACCAGGTTCTCACAATGTATGTAATTTTTCTTGGTGTAATCCACGCGCGTACTTACTAATGGACTTAACATTTGTTTTTTAGTGAATACACAAACAATTATTTAACAGGATGAGCATACACTTACAATATTCATGAACATCAGAACTGAATGAATGTTTATTTTGAAAATATCCAAACAACTCTTGTGATAGTCATAAATGTTAATACTGGAACCGATAACTATGATATTAATTTGTGTTCCATCTGCTGCATGTGACGGTGACA
>NW_021263516.1:0-1819 GCF_002162155.2 Triticum dicoccoides
GCTCTTTCCAGGATTTCTGGACCTATCCCACTTGCACACGTCTGGATGAAATTAACACACCTCATCGTCCACGCTCAGGGACCAACGCTCCACTAGTCTATCTATCTTCTATTCTATACCTAATATCTATAACTACTACTCCCTCCGTTTCAAAATAAATGTCTCAACTTTGTACTAACTTTAGTGCAAAATTATACTAATGTTGAAACAGTTGTTTTGAGAAGGAGGGAGTAATAAAGTAATAATCTTCTTCCTCTCTGGCTTGTCATGATTATGTTCTTCCTCTCTGTCTCTCTCTCATGGTCGACGATGGGGCTCGCCGGGGTGAGGTGCCTGCGACTCCGACCTGCTCCTACCTCTCTTCACTTTCTGTCTCTAAATCTCCCCCTCTCCCCTTCTCTCTTCCTCGCAATCTTCCTCTATTCTTAACTATAGGGTTAATTTGGGAGGGAGCGTCCCCTAGACGATACCTGGGACCCCGATTGCCGCCACAACCACCGGTCTTCATCTCCTAAATTTAGCCTCTCCGAGCAACCGTACAACACCCCGACCACCATGTCGTCTTTGAAATGACCATGCGAGCCTACTTCCCTCTTTCCCTACTCGATTTCATGCCCGGACCCCCCTGCTCGAAGCCGCCGCCTTGATCAAGCTCGACAGAATCGGTTGTGCGGCGGCCCGCCTACGTCTGTCGCGCCTGTCGCACTGGCGCGCGTTGTCTAGCTACCCCGCACCTCGTGCCCTCCGACTGCGGTCATTCGGCCACCTACGGTGAAACCACTGTGAGCTACCGGCGAGCAGATGAACTCAATATCGGGCTTATGTTCCAGGTGTGGACAGGTGTTGATCTTGACTGTGGGCCCATGGCCCACATGTCATGGAGAGAGAGGGTCTCAGAGAGAAGGTTCTATTTTTACTTTTATAATTTTGGTTTGGCCCACTTGTAAGTGTGTGCGAGAGGGGTGAAAGAGAGTCTTTTTTTCCTTTTTCTAGTTTGGCCCACAATTAAGTGAGTGAGAGAGGGGGTGAGAGAAAGAGTTTTTTCCATTGATTTTCCAGAGTTGGTCCCGCATGTGAATGACATAAGGACGCAGGGGCAATGATGTCCATAAAACGTATAGTAGACGCTCAATGAGCTTTGGTCAGACGGAAACGACACAAAAGGGCATTTCAATAAGGGAACTAACGACAGAGGGGAAAATTTGAGTATGCATCGAAATTAGGGGCAAATCTGAGTAGTGGATTAGAGTTAGGGGCATAAATGTAAATGTCCATATCTTTTAAGCCGTAACTCCAATGTTAACATGTTATATGTCGAATTTGATTAGAAAAATGTGTACAATCTGAATATGATGTTATTTTACATGTCTAATATTTTTAATGCTATTTATGGTGCAACCTTAGTCAATACAGCACAATTAGTCTTCATTTTGGACGCGGATCCGTATTACAAGTTAACACGCGGCACACAATGTTATGTGATGTTTGGCAAGGAGTGAGCTAGGTAAATGATTATAGTGAGTCTAGTATAATCCATCGGCTTGTTGTATTTGCACCAGGTTCTCACAATGTATGTAATTTTTCTTGGTGTAATCCACGCGCGTACTTACTAATGGACTTAACATTTGTTTTTTAGTGAATACACAAACAATTATTTAACAGGATGAGCATACACTTACAATATTCATGAACATCAGAACTGAATGAATGTTTATTTTGAAAATATCCAAACAACTCTTGTGATAGTCATAAATGTTAATACTGGAACCGATAACTATGATATTAATTTGTGTTCCATCTGCTGCATGTGACGGTGACA
>NW_021263517.1:0-3100 GCF_002162155.2 Triticum dicoccoides
CATAGTTTTTCTGTGTTCAAAATGCACCATTCAAAGCCACATCATCAATTTTCAGCCCTCTCATGAATAGATAAGTGTCCAAATTAATAGAACTTCATCTTCACATTAAAATCAAAGTACATACATAGTTCTCATTGAACAACAAATACCTCTCCAGAGCATCTAAATAAACCATACATTGAAATTATGTAAAACATTTCAATGCAACAACAAATGTGATCATAATCGCAACCAAGGTAACAACTGATCCAACTACATAATGATACCAAGCCTTTGTATGAATGACATATTTTCTAATCTTTTTAATCTTCAACCGCATTGCATCCATCTTGATCTTGTGATCATCGACGACATCTGGAACATGCAACTCCAATATCATCTCCTCCTCCTCAATTTTTCTTATTTTTTCCTTCAAGTAATTGTTTTCTTCTTCAACTAAATTTAACCTCTCGACAATAGGGTCGGTTGGAATTTCCGGTTCAACAACCTCCTACATAAATAAAATCTATGTCACGTTGGTCGGCATAATTGTCATAAACAATAAATGAACCAAATAGTTATCAAAAGATAATATATATACCACATCTGAATCATAGACAGGACGAGGGCCGACGGGGGCGGATACCAAAACCATCGCACTAAATAATAACAAGGAATAATAAAAGTAAGAAAATTAGACAAGTATCTATCTGAAGTAAGAATTTTTTTTCTTTTAGAAAGAAGATAAGAACAAGAGGTTCACCACGGTGGTGCTGTCGAGGAGATCCGCGCGGGCAATCGACGGCGGTGAAGACGGGGACGGGACGTGACGGACCGCTAAACCTAGACAAATCTCGGGGAAAATGAAGCTCGGAGATCGAGTTTCGAGAGGAGAAAGATTAACTAGTGTGGATCGGACATTTCATCGAACACCTCATGTGCATAGGAGGTGAGCTAGAGCACCCAAATGCCCTCCCCTCGCCGGCCAAAAAAACAGATCACTGTAGAGTGCTCTGCTGTGGCGATGGGGTATATATAGGCAACTCATTTGTCCCGGTTCATGGTAGAAACCGGGACTAAAGCCCTGTAATCTGTCCCGGTTCAAGTCACGAATCGAGACCAATGGTTGTGGGCCAGGAGCGAGGACCATTGGTCCAGGTTCGTGCCTAGAATCGGGATAAATGGATCCAGACGAACCGGGACCAATACCCACGAGGCCCCGGCCGGCCCCCTGGGCTCATGAACTGGGATTAAACCCCCCATGGGTCCCGGTTCGTGAAGAACCGGGACTAATGGGCTGGCCAGACCCGAACCAAAGCTCTGTTTTCTACCAGTGATATTGGCTCCAGTTCTATACTCACTCCTAGCAAGAAAAATCCTTCATGCATCACGTGTATTGGTAGTTGCAGTACGTATGTTTGTTTCGATTCCTCTATGTATTGCTACATAAGACTAAACTTTCCCCTTATTTTTTAATCGTTTGATCCATCCTATTGCTCACGTATGGTATGCGTGACCACTCAATCAGCAACATGAAATTGTTGTGTTGATAATGGGCTGCACAACATGCAAAGGTATTATATGGGGAACATGTACGCATACAGTTTTGGTTCCAGTTTGTCCAGATGTACATTTTCCGTGTGTTTCATAATTTATATCTTGATATAATGAGCACTCTATCGCCACCTAAAGGAAGTGACTATTTAGACAAGTATGAAGTCGAGCAGATGTTTTCATTGGTCATGCAAGAGGCACCTATATATAGAATCGATCCGTAAGTATATAAGCGCAACTATCGTAAAGTTGTCCAATATTACATATATAGTTCAATAAATTGTCCAGTAAATTAGAACCGTAAAGAGTCTGATGACGTGATACATATATACTGCAATGCTTGGTCGACCAACCATGTAGAAAAATACTTTTGTTGAATAGTGTAGAGATCTGTTTCTTTTTCATGGTTTTTTGTAGGCCGAGCTACCTGGTACCCTATATCAGGGCCGTCCGACAGTGTTGCATTGAGATATGCGTAAAAGTTCGAAAATTTGCAGATCTGGCAGGATGATCAACACTTAATACACTAACAGGCTGCTGTTCATGATATGAAAGAACTGGCCGGTCTCTCTCTCTCACATGCAGCTGACAGTCTATGCATCACCCGTAACAGCTAGTCTGTTGCGTAGCTGTGGAATCTCACTGTGGGGAGCGGCGCAGACGGATTGACAGCCTCTGGGGCCCACTATGGTGTGCAGACCATGCAACGAATCACTGCCTCGAGCCCCTCGTCCTTCAAGAGCATGGGAAGCCAGCGATACAACATAGTACTATAGTTAATTAATTGGAAACACTTACTGCGGACGCGCACACTCTCTCTTTAAAAGGAGTTCTCTCTCACAGTTTATTTTTTCATAGAACTTCTCTCTCACAGTCACAACACTATCTCATTTCAATCCTAAAAGATTTTTTTTTCGCCGAATCTGCCACACAGCTTATCCTGCTCAAAAGTTTACTTCTCCTTGGGACTACACATTTTTCTCATCTGGCTCTTTATTTCTCTCTCTCGGTCACAGCCTGCTGCACTGACCCCTTTTTTTAATTGCTGGCATACAAAGCGTCATCACGTGGAGTGATGCATGCGAGAACAAAAGACCAGTCCCTCCTGCCTAGAAACCTAGTAGGCCCTGCTATCATCCTAGACTGCTGAACGGGTGTCTCAATGTTAAGTACCATGCATGGCTCCAAAACGAGTTGTCACATGCACGAATCTCCGGCAAGCTAGACAGATGGGATATTGGGTACCGTGGAGCTCGAGCTAGGATAGAACTTTGCGGTAATAAATGCTCAAATAGTAATTTTTGTGTGTGGTGATTGTTTGAAAATGAGATGACAAATACTTCTGTGAAATTTTTTATTCAGGAGAAAGCCAAAAGGATGAGCGATCTTTGAAGATTACTGGCCATGCCAAGTTAGACAAGTGCTCTCTATCCTAATCTAATTATTTGGTCATATTAGTTCATTGTAAGTCTGCAGATCAGATAAATGATTTTCACAATTACCTTTTTTGGATCTTTCCTTTTTTCAGTAGTATGTCACTTGGTATTTATTTTCAGTTCCTCACCTT
>NW_021263518.1:0-2423 GCF_002162155.2 Triticum dicoccoides
CATAGTTTTTCTGTGTTCAAAATGCACCATTCAAAGCCACATCATCAATTTTCAGCCCTCTCATGAATAGATAAGTGTCCAAATTAATAGAACTTCATCTTCACATTAAAATCAAAGTACATACATAGTTCTCATTGAACAACAAATACCTCTCCAGAGCATCTAAATAAACCATACATTGAAATTATGTAAAACATTTCAATGCAACAACAAATGTGATCATAATCGCAACCAAGGTAACAACTGATCCAACTACATAATGATACCAAGCCTTTGTATGAATGACATATTTTCTAATCTTTTTAATCTTCAACCGCATTGCATCCATCTTGATCTTGTGATCATCGACGACATCTGGAACATGCAACTCCAATATCATCTCCTCCTCCTCAATTTTTCTTATTTTTTCCTTCAAGTAATTGTTTTCTTCTTCAACTAAATTTAACCTCTCGACAATAGGGTCGGTTGGAATTTCCGGTTCAACAACCTCCTACATAAATAAAATCTATGTCACGTTGGTCGGCATAATTGTCATAAACAATAAATGAACCAAATAGTTATCAAAAGATAATATATATACCACATCTGAATCATAGACAGGACGAGGGCCGACGGGGGCGGATACCAAAACCATCGCACTAAATAATAACAAGGAATAATAAAAGTAAGAAAATTAGACAAGTATCTATCTGAAGTAAGAATTTTTTTTCTTTTAGAAAGAAGATAAGAACAAGAGGTTCACCACGGTGGTGCTGTCGAGGAGATCCGCGCGGGCAATCGACGGCGGTGAAGACGGGGACGGGACGTGACGGACCGCTAAACCTAGACAAATCTCGGGGAAAATGAAGCTCGGAGATCGAGTTTCGAGAGGAGAAAGATTAACTAGTGTGGATCGGACATTTCATCGAACACCTCATGTGCATAGGAGGTGAGCTAGAGCACCCAAATGCCCTCCCCTCGCCGGCCAAAAAAACAGATCACTGTAGAGTGCTCTGCTGTGGCGATGGGGTATATATAGGCAACTCATTTGTCCCGGTTCATGGTAGAAACCGGGACTAAAGCCCTGTAATCTGTCCCGGTTCAAGTCACGAATCGAGACCAATGGTTGTGGGCCAGGAGCGAGGACCATTGGTCCAGGTTCGTGCCTAGAATCGGGATAAATGGATCCAGACGAACCGGGACCAATACCCACGAGGCCCCGGCCGGCCCCCTGGGCTCATGAACTGGGATTAAACCCCCCATGGGTCCCGGTTCGTGAAGAACCGGGACTAATGGGCTGGCCAGACCCGAACCAAAGCTCTGTTTTCTACCAGTGATATTGGCTCCAGTTCTATACTCACTCCTAGCAAGAAAAATCCTTCATGCATCACGTGTATTGGTAGTTGCAGTACGTATGTTTGTTTCGATTCCTCTATGTATTGCTACATAAGACTAAACTTTCCCCTTATTTTTTAATCGTTTGATCCATCCTATTGCTCACGTATGGTATGCGTGACCACTCAATCAGCAACATGAAATTGTTGTGTTGATAATGGGCTGCACAACATGCAAAGGTATTATATGGGGAACATGTACGCATACAGTTTTGGTTCCAGTTTGTCCAGATGTACATTTTCCGTGTGTTTCATAATTTATATCTTGATATAATGAGCACTCTATCGCCACCTAAAGGAAGTGACTATTTAGACAAGTATGAAGTCGAGCAGATGTTTTCATTGGTCATGCAAGAGGCACCTATATATAGAATCGATCCGTAAGTATATAAGCGCAACTATCGTAAAGTTGTCCAATATTACATATATAGTTCAATAAATTGTCCAGTAAATTAGAACCGTAAAGAGTCTGATGACGTGATACATATATACTGCAATGCTTGGTCGACCAACCATATAGAAAAATACTTTTGTTGAATAGTGTAGAGATCTGTTTCTTTTTCATGGTTTTTTGTAGGCCGAGCTACCTGGTACCCTATATCAGGGCCGTCCGACAGTGTTGCATTGAGATATGCGTAAAAGTTCGAAAATTTGCAGGTCTGGCAGGATGATCAACACTTAATACACTAACAGGCTGCTGTTCATGATATGAAAGAACTGGCCGGTCTCTCTCTCTCACATGCAGCTGACAGTCTATGCATCACCCGTAACAGCTAGTCTGTTGCGTAGCTGTGGAATCTCACTGTGGGGAGCGGCGCAGACGGATTGACAGCCTCTGGGGCCCACTATGGTGTGCAGACCATGCAACGAATCACTGCCTCGAGCCCCTCGTCCTTCAAGAGCATGGGAAGCCAGCGATACAACATAGTACTATAGTTAATTAATTGGAAACACTTACTGCGGACGCGCACACTCTCTCTTTAAAAGGAGTTCTCTCTCACAGTTTATTTTTTCATAGAACTTCTCTCTCACAGTCACAACACTATCTCA
>NW_021263519.1:0-713 GCF_002162155.2 Triticum dicoccoides
TTCTTCTGGCCGTGGCATAGATGAGCTAGTTATCGAGGTATTTTTGGCCGACCTTTGTTTTCGACTCACATATGGCCGGTTTTAGGCCAAATTCACAACATGAGGTCATATATCGGTACCTAATTTGGCAAAATGTTGTGAACAGCGCTCATCGAGGATGGTTTGGATAGCAAAAAGTTCTTCTGGCCGTGCCATAGATGAGCAAGTTATCGTGGTGTTTTTGGCCGACCTTTGTTTTTCGACTCACATATGGCCGGTTTTAGGCCAAATTCACAACATGAGGTCATATATCGGTACCTAATTTGGCAAAATGTTGTGAACGGCGCTTGTCGAGGATGGTTTGGATATCAAAAAGTTCTTCTGGCAGTGCCATAGATGAGCAAGTTATCGAGGTGTTTTAGCCGACCTTTGTTTTCGACTCACATATGGCCGGTTTTAGGCCAAATTCACAACATGAGGTCATATATCGGTACCTAATTTGGCAAAATGTTGTGAACGGCGCTCGTCGAGGATGGTTTGGATAGCAAAAAGTTCTTCTGGCCGTGCCATAGATGAGCAAGTTATCGAGGTGTTTTTGGCCGACCTTTGTTTTCGACTCACATATGGCCGGTTTTAGGCCAAATTCACAACATGAGGTCATATATCGGTACCTAATTTGGCAAAATGTTGTGAACGGCGCTTGTCGAGGATGGTTTGGATAGCAAAAAGTTCTT
>NW_021263520.1:0-1339 GCF_002162155.2 Triticum dicoccoides
TTGGTATCAGAGCTTGACTGTCTGTAGGATTACCAAGCCAAACTGGTCGAAGTTGAGTCTAGAAATTCTTTAGTTATATAAGGGAATTGATTGTGGGATGGAACGTAAGGCTCTTTTTACTCCTTATACCTTATGCCTTCTGATCTGAGTCATCTTATCTTTCCTGCGGGGATTAAGAACTAGGCTATCTTTTCTTTCTATCAGGATCACGTGTTACTAATCCGTAGACTTATAGATTGTTGGATTTAAGTCTCAGTTCAGTTCTTACTACTTCTGTATGTTAATTGTTGATCTCGAAACCTTGATATTGTGCTTCTGAGTGGTTATGCCACCATTTTTGTGAATGTCTCAAATCTTTTCTGAGCATTTACAGCCGTCATGCTGTCCGAGTCATCCCAGGTTTCTAAATAGTAGGATGCATTTGCAAATCCCTTCCTCCTGTTTCCGATGTGCCTTTGGTCAGATTAATCACATAAATCAGTGAGTTGAGGTACTTTATTGCCTTGACATATATGTTGGAGCTAGTATTATGACCCTAGGTGTCTTAGGGGATCATCTAGTAATTTAGCCATGATTTGTGTTCCCAGTGTGATGATTCTGGCCATCATTTTCGAAAGCATCCCGTGATGCTACTTAGTAGTAGGTATTCTATTCCTGGGTTCTTGAACCCGAGATTCACTCTACTTACTTCATGTTGATAGTAATTGCTAGCTCCCTTAGGTTATTAGTAACCTTTGCGATAGTCCTTGAAGTCCGTGGTATCTTCTTCTTCCAAATACCATGAACTACTTATGGCAGAAGTTCCTCGTTAAACTGAACAATCACAACCAGAGTGCTCTTGATGAGTTCTCCATTATATATATTGTGGCTCTGCCAGTTCTACCTTTCTGCATGGGTTACCCGGAAGAATTATGTTGAACTTCGCTCGACATACTAATCTATGCATCCACAACTCAGAAAGTTATATGTTCCTCGAGTTGTTCCCCTTTAGTTGTTTTCTGACCCTCGTCTATCAGTTGATAGTCAAGATTATGTGTGCATTCATTCATCGATGCCTATTACTCTTGTGGTCCGTCAAGCCATTCTATCGCAGAATGACTAGGAGAAACAAACTCCAGTACCTCTTCCATATCCAGGATTGGGTCAAAGAAGTTGTGCTCCGCAGATCAAATTGCTAATCCAGCTTTTGTTCTGTTCTACCTTGGAGTATTACCATCTTTATATCGGGATTGTTATAGGAATTGCACACCATCCTATGAACTCTTGGTACAGTGATACTTCTTGCCATCATTAGTCATTCCTCGGTCTTCGTGTTGATGCAACCGGAATACCGACAAAT
>NW_021263521.1:0-1268 GCF_002162155.2 Triticum dicoccoides
TGAGTGTTGATGACCGACACGTAAGCGCACCTTGGGCTTCAACAAGAATGGAAATCATTTTGGGACCCCAAAACGGTGAGTAATAGTCCATGAAACGGGTCAGAATCGGCCAAAACTGCGAGTGTTGATACCGACACGTAAACACACCACAGGGTTCGTTACTCGTGGAAATCAATCCGGGACCCCAAAACAGTGAGTAATAGTCCATGAAACAAGCCAGAATTGGCCAAAACTGTGAGTGTTGATGACCGACACGTAAGCGCACCTTGGGATTCAACAAGAACGGAAATCATTTTCGGACCCCAAAAAGGTGAGTAATAGTCCATGAAACGGGTCAGAATCGGCCAAAACTGCGAGTGTTGATGACCGACACGTAAACGCACCACAGGGTTCGTTACTCGTGTACATCACTCCGGGACTCCAAAACAGTGAGTAATAGTCCATGAAACGGGTCAGAATCGACCAAAACTATGAGTGTTGATGACCGACACGTAAACGCACCACAGGGTTCGTCACTCGTGGACATCACTCCGGGACCCCAGAACAGTGAGTAATAGTCCATGAAACGGGGCAGAATCGGCCAAAACTATGAGTGTTGATGACAGACACGTAAGCGCACCTTGGGGTTCAACAAGATGTGAAATCACTTTGGGACCCCAAAACGGTGAGTAATAGTCCACGAAACGGGTTAGAATCGGCCAAAACTACGAGTGTTGATGACGGACACGTAAACCTACCCCAGGGTTTGTTACTCGTGGAAATCACTCCGACACCCCAAAACAGTGAGTAATAGTCCATGAAACGGGCCAGAATCGGCCAAAACTGTGAGTGTTGATGACCGACACGTAAGCGCACCTTGGGGTCCAACAAGAATGGAAATCACTTTGGGATCCCAAAACTTTGAGTAATAGTCCACGAAACGGGTCAGAATCGGCCAAAACTACGAGTGTTGATGACCGACACGTAAACGCACCACAGGGTTCGTTACTCGTGTACATCACTCCGAGACTCCAAAACAATGAGTAATTGTCCATGAAACGGGCCAGAATCGGCCAAAACTATGAGTGTTGATGACCGACACATAAGCGCACCTTGGGGTCTAACAAGAATGGAAATCACTTTGGGACCCCAAAACGGTGAGTAATAGTCCACGAAACGGGTCAGAATCGGCCAAAACTGCGAGTGTTGATACCGACACGTAAACGCACCACAGGGTTCGTTACTCGTGGAAATCAATCCGGGACCCCAAAACAGTGAGTAATAGTCCA
>NW_021263522.1:0-1768 GCF_002162155.2 Triticum dicoccoides
AGCTGAGTGCACATCTGAAGGGCTTCGCCAAAGTACTTCGGGTCCTTCTCCATAGCATCAGTGTCAATGGAGCGAACATCAACAAAGAGATTCTTCTTGGCCTTGATCACATCAAAGTAGATGGCAAACTGAAAATGGTTCCAGAACGGGCAGTTGACCAAAGTGGGTTCTTGGTCCACCGCATAGGGGTTGCGGCGACACTTCTCCCAAAACTCCTTGTTGGTCATCTCAGTCACAGTCTTCCCTTTTGGCTTGTTGGCGGATCTCTTTGATTGCTGAGGAGGTGGAGGAACACTTGCAGAAGCGCTTGCTGGAGGCGGTTGGGTGCTCGAGGAACCATCGGTTGGCTCAGAGGTGCGGTAGCGTTTTGATGTTGCACGCCCGGGGTTGATACGGCGACCTTGATGCTCAGAAGAGTCATCACCTGGAGCCAAACACAAGAACACGCAAAACAACCAGAAAGAACGAGCATAAGCCAACAAACACAACAAAAATAATCAAGGTAAGGTAGGAATTTGATGGAATTTGGCATGCACCGGTAGTACCGTGACATGCCCGCGGTAGTACCGCCCCAAAGAGAGCGGTAGTACCGCACGGTAGTACCGCTCCAACGAGAGCGGTAGTACTGCTCGAGCCCAAGCGGTAGTACCACTCTAACGAGAGCGGTAGTATTGCTCGAGGCGGAGAAACAGCAGTTTCCTATACCACGAGGCGGAGAAACAGCGGTTTCCTACTACCGTGGTCAGATCCGGCACTACCGGCCTGCCAAATTCAAAAATATTCCTACCAAACTCTAATCGAGATAGTCTAGTTGCCTTCTCCAACCAACTCAAGCCTAGATTTAGCCAAAAATCTAGAGATGCAACCACCATTGCCCCTAAGAAACAAGATCTGAAAACGAGACAAAAGGAAAGAAGGAACGGGGGCAATACCAGCATCCATGGCAAGAGAACGGGGTGGGGATCGACTCCACCAAAGGAAATGGAGAGGGACGCCCCGGAGACGGAGATCTGCCGGAGCCCTCCTGCGGCGAGTGGAGGCTGGAGAGAGGAAGAAGAAAGAGGGGGGGCGAATGGGTATGGGGGAGAAGAAACCTCCCCCTGCCTCGATATAACCCCCTAGTCCCGTCCCTCAGCGGTAGTACCGTGCTGGGGGGCGGTAGTACCGCTTATGAGCGGTAGTACCGCACACCACCAGCGGTAGTACCGCCCAGCACGCCACGGCAACCAAACAAACAAGGCTTTTGCTCGAAGGAAAGACACAAACGGCAAGAAAAGAGAGCACACGAGCAAACGACCAAGACACGCCTCTTCAAAAGAGGGCGGTGGCCGAGGCCACCTATGTTTGAGTCAAGAGGTATGGCGCCGTGAAGATTTTAACCTTGGGCCCATGACCAAAACTCGTCTTTGAAACACAAGTACCATCAACAATGGCAAAAGTGAAAGACTTGATCAATTTATGCATAATGGGGGGAGGGAGAGTTCATTGAGAGAACAACACTCCCCCTATGTCCATGCCTACACCTAATCTAGACAACAAATTGAGCGTGGTGGGGTGTGCAAGGGTTCAAGCCACATTGCTCGAATCAATGATATTTAGCTCATGCCTTAACTCGCGAAATCTTGCTTCATCCAAGGGCTTCGTGAAAATATCTGCAAGGTTGTCATGAGTGTTGACATAGTTGAGCTTGATCTCTCCTCGCCTAATGTGATCCCAAATGAAGTGATACCGAATCTCAATATGCTTCGTCTTGAAGTGTTGCACCGGG
>NW_021263523.1:0-2420 GCF_002162155.2 Triticum dicoccoides
CGGAACCTCACTTTCAAGGCGTCTACAAGCAAAGGGGAGAATTGGCTGGTTCATGCTCTGAGGAGTACATGTCTATGGCAGAAGGAGTACATCAAGCTTCCAAACTGGACGCCTCTGCTTCCTACTCCTCCTTCGGCGAGTCAGGGCACTCCGCCTCCTCCTCCTCCGGCGAGTGATCAGGGCACTCCGCCTCCTTCTCCGGCTCCTCCGACACGTGAGGGCACTCCGCCTCCTCCTTCACATACTACGGTGCGTCGGAGCAGTCCGCCTCCTCCTCAGCCTCGTCGGCAATGGCGGAAGACAAACGCCGTCGCTCTGGCTCCTTCGGTGCGTTAGATTTCTCCGCTTCGTCGGCAACGACGGAAGAGAGACGCCGCCGCTCCGGCGGCTAGCAGTATAAGCAGAGGCAGGAGCCAATTCAGATACGGTCCATCTCTCAAGCCTCTGGAAAGTTACCATATGAGAGGACCGAGCAGGAAAATGAGGACATATGTCGTGCCCAAGTAAGGGACCATTTTGCAAAGAAAACTCCACCTCTGAAGGAGAAGGTAGATCCGGTGAAAGTGAAGCGCACTATCAATGCCCTGAAGTGACCACCACTGCCTCCGCCGGATTCCAACTATGGCCGCATAATTACTAAGACACATGCTACAGCGCAGCAGTCGGGAAGTACTTCCAGTGCTGCAAGAGCGAAAAAACGAAGAAGTGGGAAAACAATTCCTCAGCTCGGCGAACAGGAGAAGCAATCGTGCCCCCCCGCTCAAGGTGTCTAGCGATATCGCTAATCATCCGATGCTACTGCCCGATACCACTCTTGATGATTACCTGCCCAATGATGTACAGTTTGAAACGGCTGAGGTAGTAGACGTCTTTAGATACGAGCATGGGAAGCCTCTCGTCAAACCTGATCATCCTCATCTAACAACGATGATGCAAAAATTGCATGACTGGTACATGGAAACCTACAGGAAGTCTGGGAAAGACATTTGTTAGTCGGAATTAAAAGAGAGCATGACTTCCTTGGAATCGACCTGCTACCTGTTGAATTTGTGGAGTTATTTCAATTATACAATCACAAGGCCCTCGACAAACAACTCATGACTTGCTACTGTCTGTAAGTATTACTTCTATAATTAAGTCTCTAGCTCAGCTCATTCATTGCATGTATATATAATTATCCTCACTATATTATGCAGATTGAAGATGGTCGAATGCAAAAAAATAGGAATCTTCGACGTTGGGTTCATTAGCCCAAATACCGTAAATGAATGGTCGGTACGAAAGGCGGCTGAAGATAGCGAGAACAACTTACTACAAACGTTCCTTACACATCAAAACAAAAGGGAAATACTCTTTCCTTACAACTTCAAGTGAGTGTTACTGTCTTCTGCATATTCGGTTCCGCTTACTCGTGGTTAAGTAATGTAATTGATGAGTTATGCGTGCGCAGCTTCCACTATATTCTGCTATCCATTAACCTTGACGGGGCATTAGTAATTGTCTTAGACTCGCTCCGTAAAGATCCCAAGTATTATGCGGACACGACTGCAATGCTCCAGAAGTAAGTTCAATCAATATCGGGACCATATCGGCAACTTTTATTCATTTCCTGATATCAAGTAATCATTTTCTTTGCCTGCCAGGGTTTGGAAAACATTCACCGCTAAGGTTCCGGGTCTGAAGAAGGAGCTGCAATTTACACACACCAAAGTAAGTAGTACAAGCTAGTTTGGCGCATCTCTCATTGATTCTAGTTTAATCAATATCATTATCATGCTTGCTTATCAGTTTGATTGAACTCTATTCTCGTAAAGTGCTTGTTCAGGCACCCAACACTCATTTATGTGGATACTACGTATGCGAGTTCATTCGCTACTATACCTCTGAACGGGCCTCCTATGAGAAACAATTTGAAGTACGTAAACAATATTCACAATTTTATTATATATATTACCATCAATTGTGTTGAGTTTCATTCATATATATGTATTGACCCCTTCTTTAAATTAGATCTGGAAGATGCGGGATGAACTCCTACCACATGATCGCATACGAGCAATTCAAGAGGAATTTGCGGGATTCTTTCTTGACCACGTCATACTAGAACAAGGAGAATACCATGTGAAATTGAAATTGTTGTAAGGGATGTTATATATTGTACATATGTAGCAGCGTCGGATAGATATACGAAAACTTGTTATTCGACCAAGCATGAAGAAAGATATGTCACTTCTCTCTATATATGTTCATGACGATCTTGTGTAATTAATGGTTTCCTTTAGTTGCTTACTAGCTAGCGTCGAGTTCTCTCTATATGTGTAGTAGCTAGAGTCAACCAAGCACGGAAAAAGAGAGGTCACTTCTCTCTATTAGCTCGGTAACACAATACGAAACCCCTAAATTAACCCTCCAAAACCCCA
>NW_021263524.1:0-1166 GCF_002162155.2 Triticum dicoccoides
TCCTATCGAAGACTACGCTTCTGGCAGCCTCCGTCTTGCAGCATGTAGAAGAGAATAGATGGAAGTCCTCCAAGTAGCATCTCCAAGTAGCATATCCAAATAGCATCTCATAGCATAATCCTACCCGGCGATCCCCTCCTCATATCCCTGAGGTAGAGCGACCACCGGTTGTATCTGGCACTTGGAAGGGTGTGTTTTATTAAGTATCCGGTTCTAGTTGTCATAAGGTCAAGGTACAACTCCAAGTCGTCCTGTTACCGAAGATCACGGCTATTCGAATAGATTAACTTCCCTGCAGGGGTGCACCACATAGCCCAACACGCTTGATCCCATTTGGCCGGACACACTTTCCTGGGTCATGCCCGGCCTCGGAAGATCAACACGTCGCAGCCCCACCTAGGCAAAACAGAGAGGCCAGCACGCCGGTCTAAACCTAAGCGCACATGGGTCTGGGCCCATCGCCCATAGCACACCTGCACGTTGCGTACGCGGCCGAAAGCAGACCTAGCCTAGTGGCGTTCCAGTCCAATTCGGCGCGCGCCGCTCCGTCGCTGACGTCTGAAGTGCTTCGGCTGATACCACGACGTCGGGATACCCATAACTACTCCCACGTAGATGGTTAGTGCGTATAGGCTCGTAGCCAGACTCAGATCAAATACCAAGATCTCGTTAAGCGTGTTAAGTATCCGTGAACGCCGAACAGGGCCAGGCCCACCTGTCTCCTAGGTGGTCTCAACCTGCCCTGCCGCTCTGCCACAAGTAACAGTCGGGGGCCGTCGGGAACCCAGGCCCACCTCTACCGGGATGGAGCCACCTGTCCTTTCAGCCCCCAACTCCGAACAGTATCACAGGTAATGTAACCGTGTAAAGTATATAGTATATGCCCGTGATCACCTCCCGAAGTGATCACAGCCCAGTAGTATAGCATGGCAGACGGACAAGAGTGTAGGGCCACTGATGGAACACTAGCATCCTATACTAAGCATTTAGGATTGCGGGTAAGGTATCAATGACTGTAGCAGCAATGACAGGCTATGCATCAGAATAGGATTAACAGAAAGCAGTAACATGCTACACTACTCTAATGCAAGCAGTATAGAATAGAATAGGCGATATCTGGTGATCAAGGGGGGGGGGCTTGCCTGGTTGCTCTGGCAAGAGAGAGG
>NW_021263525.1:0-768 GCF_002162155.2 Triticum dicoccoides
TATGAAAAATTACCATCAGTCCTATAGCACATGTGCCCACGTTGTGTAAAAAACTCATGATTTTATCGCGCTCCAAGTATTTAATAATATTCACGCTGCATCGTTACCGCAGAACGTCTACCACCGTTTCATTGCCGTCTGTGAGGGGGGCCACAACCCGGAGACGCGTGCCGCCTCTTCAGACATGCCACAACACCACCCCGCATGTATGAGGGCCCGGTACGACGCTCCGGTGGCATTGCTACCCCCCAGGGCCCCCGTCCCGCCTAACCCTGTAGCGTTTGACCACGGGATCTAGCCCTTTGACTTTGCACGGACGGGCTTTGACCAGTGGACCTCTCCACCCGGTTGTGTTAGGTCGGCCCATAGGAACACTTTGGAGCAACATCTGGGCCAGGCCCACAGCTACATCCACTCCGTGTAGACTCGACGCGTCCGTTTCCCCCCTCCGGGTGCCGGCGGCGGCGCCGTTCGTGAGGGGGGCCACGCACCGGAGACGCGTGCCGCCTCTTTGGACATGCTACAACACCACCCCGCATGTATGAGGGCCCGGTACGACGCTCCGGTGGCATTGCTACCCACCAGGGCCCCCGTCCCGCCTAACCCTGTAGCGTTTGACCACGGGATCTAGCCCTTTGACTTTGCACGGACATGCTTTGACCAGTGGACCTCTCCACCCGGTTGGGTCGGGTCGGCCTAGAGGGACACCGGGAAGCAACATCCGGGCCAAACCCACAGCTACATCCACTCCGTGTAGACCCGACGCGT
>NW_021263525.1:2995-4322 GCF_002162155.2 Triticum dicoccoides
CGCGTGCCGCCTCTTCGGACATGCCACAACACCACCCCGCATGTATGAGGGCCCGGTACGACGCTCCGGTGGCATTGCTACCCCCCCAGGGCCCCCGTCCCGCCTAACCCTGTAGCGTTTGACCATGGGATCTAGCCCTTTGACTTTGCACGGACGGGCTTTGACCAGTGGACCTCTCCACCCGGTTGTGTCGGGTCGGCCCAGAGGGACACCGGGGAGCAACATCCGGGCCAAACCCACAGCTACATCCACTCCGTGTAGACTCGACGCGTCCGTTTCCCCCCTCCAGGTGCCGGCGGCGGCGCCGTCCGTGAGGAGGGGGGGCACGCACCGGAGACGCGTGCTGGGCGTTTGCAACCGCCTCAACACTTCCAGACTTGTGAGAGGCCGCCTACGCAAGATTTTACGGTATGCTACCCCCCGGAGGCCGCCGGCCACAGTCGTAGACGTGCGAAGAGCAATCCGCGTAGAGGGAAGTGTTCAGATACTTCTCCATCACAAAAAATTATGAAAAATTACCAACAGTCCTATAGCACATGTGCCCACGTTGTGTAAAAAACTCATGATTTTATCGCGCTCCAAGTATTTAATAATATTCACGCAGCATCGTTACCGCAGAACGTCTACCACCGTTTCATTGCCGTCCGTGAGGGGGGCCACAACCCGGAGACGCGTGCCGCCTCTTCGGACATGCCACAACACCACCCCGCATGTATGAGGGCCCGGTATGACGCTCCGGTGGCATTGCTACCCACCCAGGGCCCCCGTCCCGCCTAACCCTGTAGCGTTTGACCACGGGATCTAGCCCTTTGACTTTGCACGGACGGGCTTTGACCAGTGGACCTCTCCACCCGGTTGTGTTAGGTCGGCCCATAGGAACACTTTGGAGCAACATCCGGGCCAGGCCCACAGCTACATCCACTCCGTGTAGACTCGACGCGTCCGTTTCCCCGCTCCGGGTGCCGGCGGCGCCGCCGTTCGTGAGGGGGGCCACGCACCGGAGACGCGTGCCGCCTCTTCGGACATGCCACAACACCACCCCGCATGTATGAGGGCCCGGTACGACGCTCCGGTGGCATTGCTACCCCCCCAGGCCCCCGTCCCGCCTAACCCTGTAGCGTTTGACCACGGGATCTAGCCCTTTGACTTTGCACGGACGGGCTTTGACCAGTGGACCTCTCCACCCGGTTGTGTTGGGTCGGCCCAGAGGGACACCGGGGAGCAACATCCGGGCCAAACCTACAGCTACATCCACTCCTTGTAGACCCGACGCGTCCGTTTCCCCCCTCCAGGTGCCGGCGGCGGCGCCGTCCGTGAGGGGGGGGGG
>NW_021263526.1:0-1286 GCF_002162155.2 Triticum dicoccoides
ACTATTGTTTCAGATCGTGATACTAAATTTCTTAGCCACTTTTGGAGATGTTTATGGGCTAAGTTGGGGACTAAACTGCTTTTTAGTACTACTTGTCACCCCCAAACTGATGGACAAACTGAAGTAGTCAATAGAACGTTGTCTACTATGCTTAGGGCTGTTTTGAAGAATAATAAGAAAATGTGGGAGGAATGCTTGCCTCATATTGAATTTGCTTATAATCGTTCATTGCATTCTACTACTAAGATGTGCCCTTTTGAAGTTGTGTATGGTTTCCTACCTCGTGCACCTATTGATTTGTTGCCTCTTCCATCTTCGGATAAGGTTAATTTTGATGCTAAACAACGTGCTGAATTGATTTTAAAAATGCATGAGTTAACTAAGGAAAACATTGAGCGTATGAATGCTAAATATAAACTTGCTGGAAATAAGGGTAGAAAACATGTTGTGTTTGCACCTGGAGATCTTGTTTGGTTACATTTGCGTAAGGGTAGATTTCCTGATTTGCGCAAATCAAAGCTAATGCCACGTGCTGATGGTCCCTTTAAGGTGTTAGAGAAAATAAATGATAATGCATATAAAATTGAGTTGCCTGCAGATTTTGGGGTTAGTCCCACTTTTAACATTGCAGATTTGAAGCATTATGTGGGTGAGGAAGATGAACTTCCGTCGAGGACGACTTCATTTCAAGAAGGGGAGGATGATGAGGACATCAATACAATTGTTACACCCACAGCCCCTGCTGCTATACATACTGGACCAATTACTAGAGCTCGTGCACGCCAACTAAATTATCAGGTACTTTCGTTTCTTGGTAATGATTCTAATGTTCATGAGAATATGATGCTGCCTAAATTGGATACATTTGTTTTGCTTACAAATGAAGGGCCTAGCTTGGAGAAGGATGAACATTGGAGCAAGAACAAGCATGGAGATGATGGCATGCGCAAGGGGAACAAGAACGGAGTTACAAGTGATGATTTCAGGACTTTGAAGCCACCATAATATGTGCATGAAGCCTTGGACGAAATATACAAGATGCCACTTCATAAATTTCGTCCCGAGGCTATTTTAGGTGCTGCGTCACCTTATTATTGGGCCAGGCCCATGTAATTTCGAAATACATAAGTATAGGCTATTTTTAGAGTCCGTATGTGTGGGGAAACAAGAGATAGGGTTGATTTCGGACCCCTCCACCAAGGGCCACGAAATCCACCCCCTCTTCCTCCATATATACAGCCCTTAGGGCATCGTTTAGACCTTGGGTTTTGTTTAGATTAAAAGTT
>NW_021263527.1:0-1124 GCF_002162155.2 Triticum dicoccoides
CCTCTAGGGCATATTTCCAACAGTCTCCCACTTGCACTAGAGTCAATAATCTAGTTACATTGTGATGAATCGAACACCCATGGAATTCTGGTGTTGATCATGTTTTGCTCTAGGGAGAGGTTTAGTCAACGGATCTGCTACATTCAGGTCCGTATGTACTTTACAAATCTCTATGTCTCCATCTTGAACATTTTCACGAATGGAGTTGAAGCGACGCTTGATGTGCCTTGTCTTCTTGTGAAACCTGGGCTCCTTGGCAAGTGCAATAGCTCCAGTGTTGTCACAGAAGAGCTTGATCGGCCCCGACGCATTGGGTATGACTCCTAGGTCGGTGATGAACTCCTTCACCCATATTGCTTCATGTGCTGCCTCCGAGGCTGCCATGTACTCCGCTTCACATGTAGATCCCGCCACGACGCTTTGCTTGCAACTGCACCAGCTCACTACCCCACCATTCAAAATATACACGTATCCGGTTTGTGACTTAGAGTCATCCAGATCTGTGTCGAAGCTAGCGTCGACGTAACCCTTTACGACGAGCTCTTCGTCACCTCCATAAACGAGAAACATTTCCTTAGTCCTTTTCAGGTACTTCAGGATATTCTTGACCGCTGTCCAGTGTTCCTTGTCGGGATTACTTTGGTACCTTCCTACCAAACTGACGGCAAGGTTAACATCAGGTCTGGTACAGAGCATGGCATACATAATAGAACCTATGGCTGAGGCATAGGGGATGACGCTCATCTCTTCTATATCTTCTGCCGTGGTCGGACATTGAGCTGAGCTCAATTTCATACCTTGTAACACAGGCAAGAACCCTTTCTTGGATTGATCCATATTGAACTTCTTCAATATCTTATCAAGGTATGTGCTTTGTGAAAGACCTATGAGGCGTCTTGATCTATCTCTATAGATTTTGATGCCTAATATATAAGCAGCTTCTCCAAGGTCCTTCATTGAAAAACTTTTATTCAAGTAGGCCTTGATGCTGTCCAAGAGTTCTATATCATTTCCCATCAAAAGTATGTCATCTACATATAATATGAGAAATGCTACAGAGCTCCCACTCACTTTCTTGTAAACGCAGGCTTCTCCATAAGTCTGTGTAAACCCAAACGCTTTGA
>NW_021263528.1:0-1498 GCF_002162155.2 Triticum dicoccoides
ACCCGGAGGAACAATATGGAGGTTCAGCTTTCTGAATTCTTCAACGAGTGAGGGCTGAACTTTGTGAACCTGGAGGTGGTTGCAGTAAGACTTGCGGCTCAAGGCATCAGCCATTACATTAGCCTTGCCTGGTGTATAGGAAATACCCAAATCAAAGTCTGCAACAGTCTCCATCCATCTCTGCTGACGGAGGTTCAGGTCTGGCTGAGTAAACAGATACTTCAGACTTTGGTGGTCAGTGAAGATCTCGCAGCGATTACCGAGTAGGTAATGTCGCCACTGTTTTAGCGCATGAATGACAGCAGCAAGTTCGAGGTCGTGAACTGGGTAGTTCTCTTCGTGAGGGCGCAATTGCCGAGAGGCATAAGCAACCACTTTGCGCTCTTGCATTAGGACATAGCCTAGTCCTTGACGGGAAGCGTCGCAGTAAATGACGAAGTCCTTCTTAGTATCAGGAGGAGCTAGTACTGGGGCAGAAGTTAACTTGTCCTTGAGTGCCCGGAAGCTTTCCTGACATTTGTCTGTCCACTGGAACTTGACGCCCTTATGCAATAGGTTAGTCAGAGGCCTGGCAATCTTGGAGAAGTTCTCGACGAATCGACGGCAGTAGCTGGCGAGACCGAGAAAACTTCTGACTTGCTTAACGTTCTTCGGAGGAGTCCAATCGAGAATAGCCTGAACTCGTTCAGGGTTGACGGCAATACCATCCTTAGAGATGACATGCCTGAGATAGGTTACTTCGGGAAGCCAGAATTCACATTTGGAGAACTTGGCATAAAGTTGATGCTCTCGTAGCTTTTCCAGCACGAGGCGAAGATGTTCAGCATGTTCCTCTTCGTTCTTGGAAAATACCAGAATATCATCCAGATAAACCACGACGAACTTGTCGAGGTAATCCATGAATATATAGTTCATCAGGCGAGAGAAGGTGGCTGGAGCATTGGTTAAGCCAAAAGACATGACGGTGTACTCGTATGAACCATAACGAGTCACAAAGGCGGTCTTGGGGATATCTTCCTCACGAACACGGATTTGGTGGTAACCCAACCTCAAGTCGAGTTTAGAGAACACTGATGAACCAGCCAATTGATCATACAGATCATTGATCCGAGGAAGAGGATACTTATTCTGAATGGTAGCTTGGTTTATAGGACGGTAGTCTTGGACCAATCGGTTTGTCCCATCTTTCTTCTTGACAAAGAGAGAAGGTGCTCCCCAAGGAGAGCAACTTGGGCGAATGAAACCACTTCGAAGAGATTTATCGATTTCCTCCTTAAGCTCAAGGAGTTCATGCGGCGGCATCTTGTAGGGTCGCTTGGCTATAGGAGTGGTGCCTGGTTTCAAGTCGATGACGAATTCGACAGCTCTAGCAGGGGGAATCCCTGGGAGTTCTTCAGGAAAGACGTCTAGGAATTCACGCACGACGGGAATGTTTTCAATGCCCTCAAGTGGTGCAGCGTTCAATGCGTTTAAGGCATAAAGTCTGGCCTCGGCATTC
>NW_021263529.1:0-1530 GCF_002162155.2 Triticum dicoccoides
GCACATCTTCCACCTGTCCACTCATCATTTGCTGAAATTTATCATGCAAATCCTTATTCGTCATGTTCTCCCAGTCAGTCTCGTCGGCTTGTGATCCTGGCATGGTTAGCAGCAATAGAAACACACAAGAATATGATCCTACAGACTACTAACAAGAAGTGGTGGTGGGTGTCACAAATCCGTCAAGCAAATCTCAAATTCTCACCAGTTCTTACCTAGCAGCAGGCGGTGATCGGCAACTGTTGTAGTCAAAAACTCTCAAAGCTTGGATAGAGCGATTACCAGGGAGAGTCAAACGCACGACGTAGATGTATGTGGAGCCGGGAAGGCTTATAATATGGTAGCAAAAAGGGTCAGCAATAATCAATTCAGAGATGCAAAGTTGAATAAACGCTCAACGACGGTATTGTGCTGGTCCTAGGCTAGACTGTGCTAGAGACGCGAGCCTAGACACCAACAAAATCACGGCGCGGCACGTAAACAAGGGAAAAGCACACTCTGAATTTTTTTTTCGCTTTTTTTTTGCGCTGTTTTTTTGCGCTGTTTTTTTTTGCAAAAAATCACTATAATGGCGAGTGTCTCAAAACTCTTCCTAGGTCAAACTGACAGGATGGGCACGGAATTTTTTCGACCAATTTTTTTTTCGACTGCCCGGACCCAAAAACTGGAAACGGGTCAAAAAAAACTTCCTATAATGGCACCTATCTCAAAACACTCAGAAACACCTAAAAATAGGATAGCCAGAATTTTTTTCGAAAAATGCGTTTTTGAAATTTTTTTGGCCTAAACGGAGGGTGGTTTCCAGACTCTTTTGTTTCTGAAACCTACCCCGGCAAGGAAACACGAATCGGAATCTAGATGGATCTCGAAAACAAACCTAATATGACAAGAACTCAGATGGGTGGTGGATATATGGTAGTAGATGGCAGCGGTGGTGATATATGACAGCGGTGGTGGTATATGGATACGGATTCGAAGCGGTGGCGGATAAGCGGCGGTGGTAGATGGCAGGGGCGATGATGATGGTGCGGCGGCGGCGTGACAACTTATGACCAGAACTCGAAACTCTAAAAGACTAGACTCTAAGACCAGCAACTAGACACGACGATGCAACCGCAAATTCAACAAAGCAAAACCCTAAAAAGATTATGCAAAGGCTCAGATTGGTTCGGATATGATGAACTAACCCTAATTTTTTTTGTGGCTTTTTCATGGACTGTAGGTATGAAGAACAGACTCGATCTAAACTACGAAAAACTGTAAAATCTCACCGAGCAACCTGGAAATCTGATACCACTTGATAGAGGCTAAGGTGTCCCGATGTTTTGATGAGATGGTGGCTATCGTTTTCTGTGGGAGTCGACCTTGACGATCCGACTACGAACGTGCGAGATGTCGCGCCTTAGCAATCGCTAAACCAACTTCCGAGGGTTATTGACCACGCCGGAGCACGATCAACCTGACCACGAGGGTATGTTTCCTGCAAGCAAACGAAGAACAAGCATGAAACTGAGATTGCAATCGGGATAT
>NW_021263530.1:0-1533 GCF_002162155.2 Triticum dicoccoides
GCACATCTTCCACCTGTCCACTCATCATTTGCTGAAATTTATCATGCAAATCCTTATTCGTCATGTTCTCCCAGTCAGTCTCGTCGGCTTGTGATCCTGGCATGGTTAGCAGCAATAGAAACACACAAGAATATGATCCTACAGACTACTAACAAGAAGTGGTGGTGGGTGTCACAAATCCGTCAAGCAAATCTCAAATTCTCACCAGTTCTTACCTAGCAGCAGGCGGTGATCGGCAACTGTTGTAGTCAAAAACTCTCAAAGCTTGGATAGAGCGATTACCAGGGAGAGTCAAACGCACGACGTAGATGTATGTGGAGCCGGGAAGGCTTATAATATGGTAGCAAAAAGGGTCAGCAATAATCAATTCAGAGATGCAAAGTTGAATAAACGCTCAACGACGGTATTGTGCTGGTCCTAGGCTAGACTGTGCTAGAGACGCGAGCCTAGACACCAACAAAATCACGGCGCGGCACGTAAACAAGGGAAAAGCACACTCTGAATTTTTTTTTCGCTTTTTTTTTTTGCGCTGTTTTTTTGCGCTGTTTTTTTTTGCAAAAAATCACTATAATGGCGAGTGTCTCAAAACTCTTCCTAGGTCAAACTGACAGGATGGGCACGGAATTTTTTCGACCAATTTTTTTTTTCGACTGCCCGGACCCAAAAACTGGAAACGGGTCAAAAAAAACTTCCTATAATGGCACCTATCTCAAAACACTCAGAAACACCTAAAAATAGGATAGCCAGAATTTTTTTCGAAAAATGCGTTTTTGAAATTTTTTTGGCCTAAACGGAGGGTGGTTTCCAGACTCTTTTGTTTCTGAAACCTACCCCGGCAAGGAAACACGAATCGGAATCTAGATGGATCTCGAAAACAAACCTAATATGACAAGAACTCAGATTGGTGGTGGATATATGGTAGTAGATGGCAGCGGTGGTGATATATGACAGCGGTGGTGGTATATGGATACGGATTCGAAGCGGTGGCGGATAAGCGGCGGTGGTAGATGGCAGGGGCGATGATGATGGTGCGGCGGCGGCGTGACAACTTATGACCAGAACTCGAAACTCTAAAAGACTAGACTCTAAGACCAGCAACTAGACACGACGATGCAACCGCAAATTCAACAAAGCAAAACCCTAAAAAGATTATGCAAAGGCTCAGATTGGTTCGGATATGATGAACTAACCCTAATTTTTTTTGTGGCTTTTTCATGGACTGTAGGTATGAAGAACAGACTCGATCTAAACTACGAAAAACTGTAAAATCTCACCGAGCAACCTGGAAATCTGATACCACTTGATAGAGGCTAAGGTGTCCCGATGTTTTGATGAGATGGTGGCTATCGTTTTCTGTGGGAGTCGACCTTGACGATCCGACTACGAACGTGCGAGATGTCGCGCCTTAGCAATCGCTAAACCAACTTCCGAGGGTTATTGACCACGCCGGAGCACGATCAACCTGACCACGAGGGTATGTTTCCTGCAAGCAAACGAAGAACAAGCATGAAACTGAGATTGCAATCGGGATAT
>NW_021263531.1:0-1215 GCF_002162155.2 Triticum dicoccoides
CGCCACTGTTGGGGAACGTTGCAGAAAATTAAAATTTTTCCTACGGTTTCACCAAGATCCATCTATGAGTTCATCTAAGCAACGAGTCTAGGGAGAGAGTTTGCATCTACATACCACTTGTAGATCGCGTGCGGAAGCTTGCAAGGTGATGATGTAGTCGTACTCGACGTGATCCAAATCACCGATGACCAGCGCCGAACGGACGGCACCTCCGCGTTCAACACACGTACGGGACGGGAGACGTCTCCTCCTTCTTGATCCAGCAAGGGGGAAGGAGAGGTTGATGAAGATCCAGCAGCACGACGGCGTGGTGGTGGATGCAGGGCGTCACAGCAGCAGGGCTTCGCCGAGACTACGAGGGAGAGACGTAACGGGGGGAGGTGGAGGCGCCAGGGGCTGGTGTATGAAGTCCCTCCTCTCCCCCACTATATATAGGGGTGCCAAGGGGGATCTCCGGCCCTAGTAGATGAGATCTACTAGGGGGGGCGGCGGCCTAGGGGAGGTTTCCCTCCCCCCCAAGGCACCTAGGGGTGCCTTCCACCACTAGGACTCCTCCTAGGGGGAAACCCTAGGTGCATGGGCCTATAGGGGCTGGTGCCCTTGGCCCATGATGGCCAAGGCGCACCCCCTACAGCCCATGTGGCCCCCCGGGACAGGTGGCCCCACCCGGTGGACCCCCGGGACCCTTCCGGTGGTCCCGGTACAATACCGATAACCCCGAAACTTGTCCCGATGCCCGAAACAGCACTTCCTATATATAATTCTTTACCTCCGGACCATTCCGGAACTCCTCGTGACGTCCGGGATCTCATCCGGGACTCCGAACAACATTCGGGTTTCTACATATACATATCTTCATAACCCTAGCGTCACCGAACCTTAAGTGTGTAGACCCTACGGGTTCGGGAGACATGCAGACATGACCGAGACGCTCTCAGTCAATAACCATCAGCGGGATCTGGATACCCATGATGGCTCCCACATGCTCCTCGATGTTGTCATCGGATGAACCACTATGTCGAGGATTCGATCAAACCCTGTATGCAATTCCCTTTGTCAATCGGTACGTTACTTGCCCGAGACTCGATCGTCGGTATCCCAATACCTTGTTCAGTCTCGTTACCGGCAAGTCACTTTACTCGTACCGTAATGCATGATCCCGTGTCCAACACCTTGGTCACATTGAGCTCATTATGATGATGCATTACCGAGTGG
>NW_021263532.1:0-1144 GCF_002162155.2 Triticum dicoccoides
ACCCGAGACCAACTGCATGATACGATGAACATAAGCACCGTCGAAGCCTTTAGCAAGGAGGACATGCTTGAGGAAAGGCCAGCTAACCGAGTCATACGCTTTCTCAAAGTCTAACTTAAGTATAATCGCTTTAGCTCTCCGAACATGGAGATCATGAACAATCTCATGTAGGGATAGGATACCGTAAAGAATGAAACGCCCTTTGATAAACGCAGATTGATAGGGGCTAATAACTCTATGAGCGACCGGAGACAAACGATTCGCAAAGCCTTTAGCCAGGAATTTGGCAAAGTTGTTAATCAAAGCAATAGGCCGAAATTGGGAAATAACATCGGCACCCTTGACCTTGGGGATCAGGGAAATCACAGCGTAGTTCAGGCATGAGATAGCGACAGTACCAAGACAGAAACCCTGGATAACATTACACACCAACTGTTTCAACTGAGGCCAGAATTTCCGAAAAAAAGGAATGGAAAAGCCGTCTGGCCCAGAGGCAGCATTGGGATTAGCAGAGTTAACAACATCCCAAATTTCCTGATCAGAGAGAGGGATCATCAAGGAGGCATTCTCCTCGGGTGTGATTTTAAGACCTGCGCTCCAAAGGTTTAGCCCCTAACAGCGAAGAGAAAAAATCCACCACATGAGCCATAATATCAGACTGTTCAGAAGATCGCACCCCATTAATCAACAAGCTATTAATATCGCAACGTCTATGCCTACCGTTCGCAATCGCAAAAAAATATGTTGTAGGAGAATCCCCTTTCAGAGTCCAGTTAAGAGTGCCCCGCTGACGCCAGTAAATCTCAGCCTGGTGGTGCATCTGCACTAAAGAAGCCTCAAGATTATAACGAACGGCCCAACCATCGTCAGAGAGCCCAGTAGAATCAGCCGCACGATCCAGCGCCAAGATCTGGTCCTCGAGGAAAGATTTGGTGCGACGATCCTCCGCCGCACGATTACGAGACCAACCTCTGAGAAATTTACGCAGGTTATAGGAGCACGAGTGCCAATCATCCAGAGGCCCAAACCAGCGGGAATTGGAAGAAAGGGATTGGGAAATCTTCGCTGCAACCATATCAACAAAGCCATCCACAGACAGCCATGATGCATCAAATTGAAATCTAGCCGGAGGTCTAGTGCTAAT
>NW_021263533.1:0-1431 GCF_002162155.2 Triticum dicoccoides
CAGGAATTACAAACTGGCATGATTAGATGTGGTATTGTTGAGGAGAATGAAGCTATGCTTGCACGTTTTCTGGGTGGATTAAATAGAGAGATTCAGACCATTCTAGACTATAAGGAGTATACTAATATCACTCGTTTATTCCATCTTGCTTGTAAAGCTGAACGTGAAGTGCAGGATCGACAAGCATTGGGGCGAACTAGCTTTTCTGCAGGCCGACCTTCATCATGGACACCACGTGCATCTTCTACTTCAACTGCACCAGCACCTCCATCCGGTGCCACCTCCAGCCGTGATACAAGAAAACAGGCACAACCACCATTATCTGCCAAGAGCGCACCTGCGGGGCCTGCACAGCGTTCTTCTTCTTCCATGGCATCAACAGGGCACACAAGTGATATTATTTGTCGTCGTTGTAAGGGAGGAGGTCATTATGCGAGAGAATGCAAATCTCCGCGTGTGATGATTGCTACCGCGGATGGTGGATATGAGTCCTCTAGTGACTATGATGAGGAGACTTTGGCTCTTATTACACGTGAAGAACATGGTGGAGATGATTCTGATCATGAGACGCAATACATGGCTCCTGAAGACGCTGACAGGTATGAATGTTTAGTTGCTCAACGTGTTTTGAGTGTGCAGGTCGCACAAGCTGAGCAAAATCAGAGGCACAATTTGTTCCATACCAAGGGAGTTGTGAAGGAACGTTCTGTGCGCGTCATAATAGACGGAGGGAGCTGCAACAACTTGGCTAGCATGGAGATGGTGGAGAAGCTTTCTCTCACCACAAGACCACATCCACATCCTTACTACATCCAATGGTTCAACAACAGCGACAAGGTTAAGGTAACACGTACTGTTCGTGTGCATTTTAGTATCTCTACATATGCTGATTATGTTGATTGTGATGTGGTACCTATGCAAGCATGTTCCTTATTACTTGGTAGACCATGGCAATTTGATAAAAATTCTGTACACCATGCTAGAAACAATCACTATACTCTTGTTCATAAGGATAAAAATATTACTTTGCTTCCTATGACTCCTGATTCCATTTTGAAAGATGATATTAATAGAGCTAATAAAGCAAAACAGGAGACGAATAAGAGTGAAAATCAGATTGTGGCAAAAGAATTTGAGCAACAAATGAAGCCTAACAATAAACCATCTAGTGTTGCTTCTGAAATTAAATTGAAAAGTGCATGTTTATTTGCCACCAAATCTGATATTGATGAGCTAGATTTCGGCAAATCTGTTTGCTATGCTTTTGTGTGCAAAGAGGCATTATTTTCATTCGAGGACGTGCCTTCCTCTTTGCCTCCTGCTGTCACTAACATTTTGCAGGAGTTCGCTGACGTCTTTCCACAAGACGTGCCACCGGGATTACCGCCTATTCGAGGGATTGAGCATCAGATTGACTTAATTCCCGGTGCT
>NW_021263534.1:0-971 GCF_002162155.2 Triticum dicoccoides
GAGGACTATTACTCAACATTTAGGGGTCCCGAAGCAATTTCCATAGTTGTTGAACCCCAAAATGCGTTTACGTGCCGGTCATGAACACTCACAGTTGTGGCCGATTCTGGCCCGTTTCGTGGACTATTACTCACTGTTTGGGGTCCCGGTGTGACTTGCGCAATTAACAAACCCCGGGGTGCGTTTACGTGTCGATCATCAACACTCGCAGTTTCGGCCGATTCGGGCTCGTTTTGTGGCACTCGCAGTTTTGGCCGATTCTGGCCCGTTTCATGGACTATTACTCACAGGTTTGGGGTCCCGGAGTGCTTTCCTTGATTAACAAACCCCGGGGTGCGTTTACGTATCGGTCATCAACACTCATGGTTTTTGTCAATTCTGACTCGTTTCGTGGACTATTACTCACCGTTTTGGGGTCCCGAAGAGATTTCCATAGTTCTTGAACCCCATGGTGCGCTTACATGTATGTAATCAACAATCGCAGTTTGGGCCGATTTTTGGCCCATTTCTTGGACTATTACTTAGTTTCGGGGGTCCTGGAGTGATTTCCACAATTTACGAACCCCGTGGTGCGTACGTTTCGGTCATCAACACTCACAATTTTGGCCGATTCTGGTCCGTTTCGTGCACTATTACTCGCCGCTTTGGGGTCCCAGAGCGATTTCCATGGTTGTTGAACTCCCAGGTGCACTTACGTGTCTGTCATCAACATTCATAGTTTTTGCCAATTCTGGCCCGTTTCTTGGACTATTACTCTGTTTTGGCGTCCCGGTGTGATTTCCATGATTGACGAACACCGGGGTGCGTTTATGTGTCGGTTAGCAACACTCGCATTTTGGGCCGCTTCTGGCCCGTTTCGTCGACTATTACTCACCGTTTTGGGGCCCCAAAGCGATTTCCATGGTTGTTGAACCCCATGGTGCGCTTACGTGTCGATCATCAACAATCGCAGTTTGGGCCGATTTTGGCCC
>NW_021263535.1:0-1675 GCF_002162155.2 Triticum dicoccoides
GGCCAGGCGAGTGCGCGGCCTCGGGCCGGTGAGGAAGTCGGAGAGGCGGCTTCGAAGAATAATGCCGTGGAGTGTCAGATCTAGTCGCGTGAGTGGCAGAGTCATCGGCTCGGGTGGAGCGCAGCCTCGGGGCCGGCTGGGAACTTGGAGTGGCGGCTCTGGAGAGCACCTCGGTGCTATGGAGTGGTCGTCGACTCTTGTGGAGTGTGACCTCAGGGCTAGCATGTGTGAGTTGATGAGGTTTGCAAGCCGAAGTGGCAGCTCCGGGTCGTGTGGTAGGATGGCAACTCTGGTCGTTTGGGCGACAGTGAAGTTGGCTTATTGGGTATGCAGCCCCGGGGTGTGTTTCGTTGCATTGGTTTTCGGCCAGTTTTTCTTATAAACTGGCCAATTCTCTTCTTAAAGCAAAGGCAGAGCTCCTGCCTGTTCTAAAGAAAAGCGTTGCTCTGTACTGTGATAATGATTTATTTTTCTTTTACTTATGCTCTAATGTGATGGAAGATCCATGGCCGAGCCAGAGATAACGGATACACTGGATGTATATCTTATAATTAAATATCTCTGAATGGTACACTAGGAATGGATTGGGAATAGCTGCATTATTTTTTTCTGTTATGTGATTATGCACTCGCTGGTTAATGTCGGTCTGAATTTTGATACTGTATTAGATTTTATTTATTTTCTAATTGTTGATGGTATCATGCATAAATGCTTGTGAGAAAGGAATAGACATGCAATAGACCATCATGAAATCTATGTGCAACGTGCAGTTTTTTTTGCATGATAATACGTGTCTCATTATATCACAAGGATCATAGTACAAACCATGTACACACTGACCTGACAAAACTGAAAAGACAACAGAAATCTAGTCTTTACACAAAGGAACACGAGCCAAGAATACATCATTGTACCATATGGCTCCCCCCCTCCCTCCCCCGCGCAAAGAAAGAAAGATTGCTTGCTTGGTACGTGGAAGAAATAAAATGGTGAGTCGTTGGAGCTTGCTCCAAACAGAGTGAAACAATTCAATTCGTCCCCTGTGTCCAAATGTCTTCACCAGGTAAGGGACATGCAAGGGAAGTTAACAGGTCCTAGCAAAATCAGTGGAGAGCTTCATTTGCCGAATGCTGGTCAACTAAAACATTCACAAGCAATGCAGTTATTATCATCTTGGATTTGGCTATGCACGGTGCATTCATACGGTTTTCTTTTTGGTTATGCATGGTAGTAGGCTATCAGCCATCAATATATTGCATTTGTAGAACTATGAAACTGTATGCTTAATATTCGTTGAGATGAAGCTACCAATATATCTTGTCTATTTTTTGAGGAAAAGAATATCCTTCTTTTGGGATGGCGCTATGTTAATCACATTTATTAGCTTAATAATAGCCACAGACTTGCTAGAGGGAAGTTATAAAGCGTCGCTAGGGTTTCTCATGCATGTGTAACTAAATCGTTGTCTGCAGAATGATCAAAAATAGTTCTCTTCATGTCTTTGTCGCCCATCCTAATTTATGAGGGCAGTGGGTGCAAGTTCATAATAGTTCATTACTGGTTTTTACAAATATGCATGTTCCACATGGGTACACATGTGATGATGTTAAGAATTGATACTCTATTTATAGAAGCGAAGCTCGCAAAAAAGCTACTACCATTGATCCGAATTAAT
>NW_021263536.1:0-1013 GCF_002162155.2 Triticum dicoccoides
TATTTACCCTTCATAAGGGCCCTTTTCATCGAATCCGCTCCAACTAAAGTGGGAGAGACAGACACCCGCCAGCCACCTTATGCAACTAGTGCATGTCAGTCGGTGGAACCGGTCTCACGTAAGCGTACGTGTAAGGTTGGTCCGGGCCGCTTCATCCCACAATACCGCCGAAGCAAGAAAAGACTAGTAGAGGCAAGTAAGATGACAAAATCCACGCCCACAACAAAATTGTGTTCTACTCGTGCAAAGAGAACTACGCATAGACCTAGCTCATGATGCCACTGTTGGGGAACGTTGCAGAAAATTAAAATTTTTCCTACGGTTTCACCAAGATCCATCTATGAGTTCATCTAAGCAACGAGTCAAGGGAGAGAGTTTGCATCTACATACCACTTGTAGATCACGAGCGGAAGCTAGCCAAGGGGATGGTGATGATGGAGTCGTACTCGAACGGGATTCGGATCACCGATGTCCAAGTGCTGAACGGACAGCACCTCCGCGTTCAACACACGTACGGGACGGGAGACGTCTCCTCCTTCTTGATCTAGCAAGGGGGAAGGAGAGGTTGAGGAAGATTGCTCCAACAGCAGCACGACGGCGTGGTGTAGTTGGTGCAGCGGTACTCCGACAGGGCTTCGCCAAGCATATACGGAGGAGGAGAGGTGTTGGGGAGGGGAGGGGCTGCGCCTTGGCTTGTGTTAAGCTCCCATGCGCCTCCCCACTATATATAGGGGTGGAGGGGCTGGTTTCTTGCCCTCCAAGTCCATTGGGGCGTTGGCCAAGGTGGGAGGAAAGAAATCCCATCATTTCCTTCCCCACCGATTGTTATCCCCCCTTTTTAGGGATCTTGATCTTATCCCTTCGGGATATGATCTTATTCCTTCTAAGGGGGGATCTTGGTGCGCCTTGACCAGGGGTGTGGGGCCTTTCCCCCACTACTCACGTTCATGTGGGTCCCCCCATGCAGGTGGGCCCCACTCCGGAACCTTCTAGAACCTTCCCGGTACAATACC
>NW_021263537.1:0-1251 GCF_002162155.2 Triticum dicoccoides
TTAATTCCCGGTGCTTCACTGCCAAACCGTGCACCATACCGTACCAATCCAGAGGAGACGAAGGAGATTATGCGTCAAGTACAAGAGCTTCTCGACAAAGGTTATATACGCGAATCCCTTAGTCCTTGTGCTGTTCCTATTATTCTAGTGCCGAAAAAGGATGGTACATCACGTATGTGTGTTGATTGTAGAGGCATTAATAATATTACTATTCGTTATCGTCATCCTATTCCTAGGCTAGATGATATGCTTGATGAATTGAGTGGCTCTACAATATTCTCCAAAGTTGATTTGCGTAGTGGCTACCATCAAATTCGTATGAAATTGGGAGATGAATGGAAAACGGCATTTAAAACTAAGTTTGGATTATATGAGTGGTTAGTCATGCCTTTTGGGTTAACTAATGCACCTAGTACTTTCATGAGATTAATGAACGAAGTTTTACGTGTTTTCATTGGACGATTTGTGGTAGTTTACTTTGATGACATATTGATTTATAGCAGATCTTTGGAAGAACATTTGGAACATTTACGTGCTGTTTTTATTGCTCTACGTGACGCACGTTTGTTTGGTAACCTTGGGAAGTGCACCTTTTGCACCGACCGAGTATCTTTTCTTGGCTATGTTGTTACTCCACAGGGAATTGAAGTTGATAAAGCCAAGATTGAAGCTATTGAGAGTGGGCCGCAGCCCAAAACGGTCACACAAGTGAGGAGTTTTCTTGGCCTCGCTGGATTCTATAGGCGTTTTATGAGAGATTTCAGCACCATTACTGCACCTCTCAATGAGCTTACAAAGAAAGATGTGCCTTTTCTTTGGGGTACCGCACAGGAAGAAGCCTTCACGGTATTGAAAGATAAGTTGACACATGCTCCTTTACTCCAACTTCCTGATTTTAATAAGACTTTTGAGCTTGAATGTGATGCTAGTGCAATTGGATTAGGAGGTGTGTTATTACAAGATGGCAAACCTGTTGCATACTTTTCTGAAAAATTGAGTGGGCCTAGTCTGAATTATTCTACTTATGATAAAGAATTATATGCTCTTGTTCGGACTTTAGAAACATGGCAACATTATTTATGGCCCAAAGAATTTGTTATACATTCTGATCATGAATCTTTGAAACATATTAAAAGTCAAGCTAAGCTGAATCGTAGACATGCTAAATGGGTTGAATTCATTGAGACTTTCCCTTATGTCATTAAACACAAGAAGGGAAAAGAAAATGTTATTGCTGATGCATTGTCTCGT
>NW_021263538.1:0-1703 GCF_002162155.2 Triticum dicoccoides
GGTAGAGCCGGGAGACGAGTTCGCTACCGAGGAGCCCGTTGAGTTTGCTTGTGAGGATCCAGTCAACTCTGACAACTGTGCAGGCAAGATGATCATACCCTCGAAATCACTACTATCTTTGCTATGCTAGTTTGCTCGCTCTTTTGCTTTGCCAATGCCACGATGCCTACCATTTGCTTGTCAGCCTCCCAATTGCCATGTTGAACCTCTAACCCACCTTTGTCCTAGCAAACCGTTGATTGGCTATGTTACCGCTTTGCTCAGCCCTTCTTATAGCGTTGTTAGTTGCAGGTGAAGATTGGAGCCGTTCCTTGTTGGAACATTGATATTGCTTGTTGGGATATCATTATATTGCTATGTTATCTTAATGCATCTATATACTTGGTAAAGGGTGGAAGGCTCGGCCTCTCGCCTAGTGATTTTTTCCACTCTTGCCGCCCTAGTTTCCGTCATATCGGTGTTATGTTCCCGGATTGTGCGTCCCTTACGCGGTTGGGCTATAATGGGAACCCCTTGATAGTTTGCCTTGATTAAAGCTTTTCCAGCAATGCCCAACATTGGTTTTACCATTTGCCACCTAGCCTCTTTTTCCCTTGGGTTTCCGGAGCCCGAGGGTCATCTTATTTTAACCCCCCCCCCCGGGCCAGTGCTCCTCTGAGTGTTGGTCCGAACCAGGCAGCCTGCGGGGCCACCTCGGGGAAACTTGAGGTTTGGTTTTACTCGTAGCTTGACCTATCCGAGCGTGCCCTAAGAAAGAGATATGTGCAGCTCCTATCGGGATTTGTCGGCACATTCGGGCGGTGTTGCTGGACTTGTTTTAACCTGTCGAATCATCTTGTTGTACCGAGATACCGAGTCTGATCGGTGTGTCTTGGGTGGAGGTCTATTCCTTCGTTGACCGTGAGAGCTTGTTATGGGCTAAGTTGGGACCCCCCTGCAGGGATTGATCTTTCGAAAGCCGTGCCCGCGGTTATGGGCGGATGGGAATTTGTTAATGTCCGGTTGTAGATTACTTGAACTAAACTTAATTAAAATGAATCAACCGTGTGTGTTACCGTGATGGCCCCTTCTCGGCGGAGTCCGGGAAGTGGACACGGTGTTGGAGTTATGCTTGCGCAGGATGTTCCTTTAGCTTCTCGCTCGCGCTTCGCCTTCTCTTCTCGCTCTCTTTTGCGTATAAGTTAGCCACCACATATGCTAGTCGCTGCTGCAGCTCCACTTATATTTGCCTTATCCATCCCTATGAGCTTAAATAGTCTTGATCGCGTGGGTGTGAGATTGCTGAGTCCCTGTGGCTCACAGTTACTACAACTCCAGATGCAGGTCCAGGTGATTCCGCTCCAGTTGACAATTACGAGCTCAAGTGGGAGTTCGACGAGGACTCTCAGCGATACTACGTGTCCTTTCCAGATGATCAGTAGTGGTGCCTAGTTGGGGTTATCGATTCAGGACCTTGTCGCATGTTGGGTTCTTTTCCATTTTTGGCGCCGTAGTCGGGCCATGAGTGTTTGTTTGATGGATGTTATTTATGTACTCTGATGTGACGTGGCGAGTGTAAGCCAACTATGTTATCTCTCCCTTTTATTATATATTACATGGGATGTTGTAATGATTGCCCGACTTGCGACATTGCTTTCAATGCGGTTATGCCTCTAAGTCGTGCCTCGACACGTGGGAGCTATAGCCGCATCGAGGGCGTTACA
>NW_021263539.1:0-500 GCF_002162155.2 Triticum dicoccoides
AAGTCTAGCCTATATGATTATGATTCTTCCCTATGGACTAAACCCTCCGGAGAGTCCCATCCAGGACTCCCATCCGGACACGGGAGGAAGTCTTCCGTCTTGTATCTTCATAGCCCAATAGTCCGACCCATGTTAATAGTCCGGCAGTCCGAGGACCACTTAATCCAGGACTCCCTCAGGGGGGGGGGGGGGTGCCACCTCCCCTTGGCCTGCCTCCTCCTTTCCCGTATGGCCCAATAAGGCCCATTACTTCTCCCGGTGAATTCCCGTAACTCCCTGGTACTCCAAAAAATACCCGAATCACTCGGAAACTTTCTGATGTCCAAATATAGCCTTACAATATATCAATATTTATTTCACGACCATTTCGAGACTTGTCGTCATGTCCGTGATCTCATCCGGGACTCCAAACAAACTTCAATTATCAAAACATATAACTCATAATACGAATCGTCATTGAACATTAAGCGTGCGGACCCTATGGGTTTGAGAATTATGTA
>NW_021263540.1:0-911 GCF_002162155.2 Triticum dicoccoides
GACTAAACTGCTTTTTAGTACTACTTGTCACCCCCAAACTGATGGACAAACTGAAGTAGTCAATAGAACGTTGTCTACTATGCTTAGGGCTGTTTTGAAGAATAATAAGAAAATGTGGGAGGAATGCTTGCCTCATATTGAATTTGCTTATAATCGTTCATTGCATTCTACTACTAAGATGTGCCCTTTTGAAGTTGTGTATGGTTTCCTACCTCGTGCACCTATTGATTTGTTGCCTCTTCCATCTTCGGAGAAGGTTAATTTTGATGCTAAACAACGTGCTGAATTGATTTTAAAAATGCATGAGTTAACCAAGGAAAACATTGAGCGTATGAATGCTAAATATAAACTTGCTGGAGATAAGGGTAGAAAACATGTTGTGTTTGCACCTGGAGATCTTGTTTGGTTACATTTGCGTAAGGATAGATTTCCTTATTTGCGCAAATCAAAGCTAATGCCACGTGCTGATGGTCCCTTTAAGGTGTTAGAGAAAATAAATGATAATGCATATAAACTTGAGCTGCCTGCAGATTTTGGGGTTAGTCCCACTTTTAACATTGCAGATTTGAAGCCTTATTTGGGTGAGGAAGATGAACTTCCGTCGAGGACGACTTCATTTCAAGAAGGGGAGGATGATGAGGACATCAATACAATTGTTACACCCACAGCCCCTGCTGCTATACATACTGGACCAATTACTAGAGCTCGTGCACGCCAACTAAATTACCAGGTACTTTCGTTTCTTGGTAATGATTCTAATGTTCATGAGAATATGATGCTGCCTAAATTGGATACATTTGTTTTGCTTACAAATGAAGGGCCTAGCTTGGAGAAGGATGAACATTGGAGCAAGAACAAGCATGGAGATGATGGCATGCGCAAGGGGAACAAGAACGGAGTTACAAGTGATG
>NW_021263541.1:0-889 GCF_002162155.2 Triticum dicoccoides
GGCTTTAAAAGAAATGCCACAGTCGGACGTCTAAGCGACATCGCAGAAAGGGCTTTAAAAGAAATGCCACAGTCGGACGTCTGAGCGACATCGCAGAAAGGGCTTTAAAAGAAATGCCACAGTCGGACGTCTGAGCGACATCGCAGAAAGGGCTTTAAAAGAAATGCCACAGTCAGACGTCTGAGCGACATCGCAGAAAGGGCTTTAACTTCACCAGTAAATAATACTCATAATAAACATTCAATCCATGAGAATAAACGGGTTAGTCCATCCATAGGGATAATCATTCAACCGGACTTAGCACTCATGCGATTCACCGGAGTCTCTGTCATCAAAGCTGATAATTGATTAGGATAAGATGGAACGAAACTTGACATGGAATAGATGATTTGGAGGAATATATGACTCTGCAGAGTTTGTACAAAAATTTTCCCACAGCCAACGGATTTCCGTAGTCACGAAGGACTAGTTCCGTTTACGGTATTTCGGAAGAAAACACAGCTAACCGGTACACACCCATCCTACCTCTCGATGCTAGGAATCACCCTAGTCATCGTCCAAGAAAAACTTTTGAGATGGGGAGATCACAATCTCGAATAGCATGGGATCAAATTTATATACGCGCGCTCTAAGGGGTGCCCCCCTCTCGGTCCCAACCGGAAACACCCATGCCCCCTGACCGGATGACTGGCTTTAATCCAGGGCCATGGAACCATCATCACGGCCTCTCCTCTTTGGTGTGTACCATGAAAGCGGTTTGCAACTTACTAAACCATATTCCTTGCGGAAAACATGTGGTAGTACAAGGAAGGAAATGATAGGTACTGGACCGATATGGTTTGACACTGAAGTCACATAGTCTGGCGTAAGACTGGCATGCTACAACACT
>NW_021263542.1:0-1615 GCF_002162155.2 Triticum dicoccoides
ATTGCATGTGATGTTTATCATGTTTATGCATCTTGTTTACTTAGGACGACGGTAGTAAATAAGATGATCCCTTACAAAAATTTCAAGAAGTGTTCTCCCCTAACTGTGCACCGTTGCTACAGTTCGTCGCTTCTAAGCACCACGTGATGATCGGGTGTGATGGATTCTTACGTTCACATACAACGGGTGTAAGACAGTTTTACACAGCGAAAACACTTAGGGTTAACTTGACGAGCCTAGCATGTGCAGACATGGCCTCGGAACACGGAGACCGAAAGGTCGAGCATGAGTCGTATAGTAGATACGATCAACATGAAGATGTTCACCGACGTTAACTAGTCCGTCTCACGTGATGATCGGACACGGCCTAGTTGACTCGGATCATGTAATCACTTAGATGACTAGAGGGATGTCTATCTGAGTGGGAGTTCATAAGATGAACTTAATTATCCTGAACATAGTCAAAATACCTTTTGCAAATTATGTCGTAGCTCGCGCTTTAGTTCTACTGTTTTAGATATGTTCCTAGAGAAAATATAGTTGAAAGTTGAAAGTAGCAATTATGCGGACAGTGGAAAGCTTATGTCCTTAATGCACCGCTTAGTGTGCTGAACCCCAAACGTCGTTTGTGGATGTTGCGAACATCGGACATACACGTTTTGATAACTACGTGATAGTTCAGTTAAATGGTTTAAGTAGAGGCACCAAAGACGTTTTCGAAACGTCGTGGAACATATGAGATGTTTCGAGGGCTGAAATTGGGATTTCAGGCTCGTGCCCACGTCAAGAGGTATGAGATCTCCGGCGATTTTCTTAGCCTGCAAACTAAGGAGAGAAGCTCAATTGTTGAGCTTGTGCTCAGATTGTCTGAATGCAACAATCACTTGAATCAAGTGGGAGTTAATCTTCCAGATGAGATAGTGATGTTTCCCCAAAGTCATTGCCACCGAGCTGCTAGAGCTTCGTGATGAACTATAACATATCAGGGATAAATAAGATGATCCTTGAGGTATTCACGATGTTTGACACCGCGAAAGTAGAAATCAAGAAGGAGCATCAATTGTTGATGGTTGGTGAAACCACTAGTTTCAAGAAGGGCAAGGGCAAGAAGGGATACTTCATGAAACGGCAAATCAGCTGCTGCACCAATGAAGAAACCCGAGGTTGAACCCAAACCCGAGACTAAGTGCTTCTGTAATAAGGGGAACAACCACTGGAGCAGCATTACCCTAGATACTTGGTAGATGAGAAGACTGGCAAGGTCGATAGAAGTATATTGGATATACATTATGTTAATGTGTACTTTACTAGTACTCCTAGTAGCACCAGGGTATTAGATACCGGTTCGGTTGCTAAGTGTTAGTAACTCGAAATAAAAGGCTACGGAATAAACGGAGACTAGCTAAAGGAGAGCTGACGATATGTGTTGGAAGTGTTTCCAAGTTTGATATAATCAAACATCGCACGCTCCCTCTACCATCAAGATTAGTATTAAACCTGAATAAGTGCTCTTGCACCTAAAGGAATGGTTTATTGAATCTTGATCGTAGGGATACACATTTTCATGCCAAAAGATATAAGATAGTAATGATAGTACCACTTACTTGTGGCACTG
>NW_021263543.1:0-1220 GCF_002162155.2 Triticum dicoccoides
AGGAGACGAAGGAGATTATGCGTCAAGTACAAGAGCTTCTCGACAAAGGTTATATACGCGAATCCCTTAGTCCTTGTGCTGTTCCTATTATTCTAGTGCCGAAAAAGGATGGTACATCACGTATGTGTGTTGATTGTAGAAGCATTAATAATATTACTATTCGTTATCGTCATCCTATTCCTAGGCTAGATGATATGCTTGATGAATTGAGTGGCTCTACAATATTCTCCAAAGTTGATTTGCGTAGTGGATACCATCAAATTCGTATGAAATTGGGAGATGAATGGAAAACAGCATTCAAAACTAAGTTTGGATTATATGAGTGGTTAGTCATGCCTTTTGGGTTAACTAATGCACCTAGTACTTTCATGAGATTAATGAACAAAGTTTTACGTGCTTTCATTGGACGATTTGTGGTAGTTTACTTTGATGACATATTGATTTATAACAGATCTTTGGAAGAACATTTGGAACATTTACGTGCTGTTTTTATTAATCTACGTGATGCACGTTTGTTTGGTAACCTTGGGAAGTGCACCTTTTGCACCGACCGAGTATCTTTTCTTGGCTATGTTGTTACTCCACAGGGAATTGAAGTTCATAAAGCCAAGATTGAAGCTATTGAGAGTTGGCCGCAACCCAAAACGGTCACACAAGTGAGGAGTTTTCTTGGCCTCGCTGGGTTCTATAGGCGTTTTGTGAGAGATTTTAGCACCATTGCTGCACCTCTCAATGAGCTTACAAAGGAAGATGTGCCTTTTCTTTGGGGTACCGCACAGGAAGAAGCCTTCTCGATATTGAAAGATAAGTTGACACATGCTCCTTTACTCCAACTTCCTGATTTTAATAAGACTTTTGAGCTTGAATGTGATGCTAGTGGAATTGGATTAGGCGGTGTGTTATTACAAGATGGCAAACCTGTTGCATACTTTTCCGAAAAATTGAGTGGGCCTAGTCTGAATTATTCTACTTATGATAAAGAATTATATGCTCTTGTTCGGACTTTAGAAACATGGCAACATTATTTATGGCCCAAAGAATTTGTTATACATTCTGATCATGAATCTTTGAAACATATTAAAAGTCAAGCTAAACTGAATCGTAGACATGCTAAATGGGTTGAATTCATTAAGACTTTTCCTTATGTCATTAAACACAAGAAGGGAAAAGAAAATGTTATTGCTGATGCATTGTCTCGCCGCTATACTATGCTTTCACAA
>NW_021263544.1:0-1267 GCF_002162155.2 Triticum dicoccoides
TCACGAATCAACTTGACCTTCTCCTCTGAATCCCTGATCAAATCAGGTCCAAATAATTTGCGATCTCCAACTCCATTCCACATCAAAGGTGTCCTGCATTTCCTGCCATACAATGCCTCGAAAGGGGCCATCTGCAAACTGGCTTGGTAGCTGTTGTTATACGAGAACTCTGCGTAGGGTAAGTTATCATCCCAACTAGACCCATAGTCTAGCGCACAAGCTCTCAGCATGTCCTCCAGAATCTGATTGACTCTCTCTGTCTGCCCATCAGTCTGTGGATGGAAGGCTGTACTAAACTCTAGCCTGGTACCCAAAGTTTCATGCAACTGATTCCAAAACTTTGAGGTAAACTGTGTTCCTCTATCTGATACGATGCTCCTCGGAACTCCATGCAGACATACAATCCTGGTCATATATATCTTTGCCAGCTTAGCACTTGTATAGGTGGTCTTCACTGGAATGAAGTGAGCAACCTTGGTCAAACGATCCACTAACACCCAAATGGAATCATAACCTGAACGGGTCCTGGGTAACCCCGTGATAAAGTCCATACCAAGTTTATCCCATTTCCAATCAGGTATTGGCAACGGCTGAAGTAAACCTGCTGGTTTCTGATGCTCTGCCTTTACTCTCTGACATACATCACATATTGCCACATACTCGGCAATCTCTCTCTTCATACCGGCCCACCAAAAACTTTCCTTCAAGTCCAAATACATCTTGGTGTTGTCTGGGTGTATCGAATATGGTGAGTCATGAGCCTCCTGAAGAATCAACTTCCTGATCTCTGGATCATTGGGTACACAAATTCGTTGCTCAAACCATATGGTTCCATTTTCATCCTCACGGAATCCTTTTGCTTTCCCTTTTCTCATCATTTCCTTTATCTCAGCAATACCTTGGTCCAACTTCTGGGCTTCTCTGATTCTGCCCAACAAGGTGGACTGTACCTCGAGTGCGGCAACATAACCTCTTGGAACTATTTCTAACTGAAGGTCTCTAAGCTCATCACATAACTCCTGAGGTAAATCTCCTGCTGTAAGGGTGTTAACGTAACTCTTACGGCTCAAAGCATCCGCCACAACATTGGCTTTTCCTGGATGATAATGCAGACTCATGTCATAATCCTTTATAAGTTCCAACCATCTCCTTTGCCTGAGATTCAACTCCTTCTGCGTGAAAATGTACTTCAAACTCTTGTGATCCGTGTAAACATCACAACGATTCCCAATAAGATAGTGTCTCCATGTCTTGAGTGCATGCACAA
>NW_021263545.1:0-1136 GCF_002162155.2 Triticum dicoccoides
GGAGCTTTGCATACTTATTAGCATCTTTCGGGATTGACAAAACCTTCCGGTTGTATCACATACAACCTTTCCTCATTAAAATCGTCGAGGAAACAATGTTTTGACATCCTATCTGCAAGATTTCATAAATAATGCAGTAATCGCTAATATAATTCCAACAGACTCTTAGCATTGCTACGAGTGAGAAAATCTCATCGTAGTCAACTCCTTGAACTTGTCGGAAAACATCTTAACGACAAGTCGAGCTTTCTTAATGGTGACATTTACCATCATTGTCCGTCTTCCTTTTGAAATCCATCTGTACTCATCAGCCTTACGACCATCGAGCCGTTCTGCCAAAGTCTACACTTTGTTTTCATACATGGATCCTCTCTCGGATTTTTATGGCCTCAAGCCATTTATCGGAATCCGGGCCCACCATCGCTTCTCCATAGATCGTAGGTTCATTGTTGTCTAGCAACATGACCTTCAAGACAGGATTACGTACCACTCTGAAGTAGTACGCATCCTTGTCATCCTACGAGGTTTGGGAGTGACTTGATCCGAAGTTTCATGATCAATATCATAAGCTTCCACTTCAATTGGTGTAGGTGCCACAGGAACAACTCCCTGTGCCCTGTCACACACTAGTTGAAGAGACGGTTCAATAACCTCATCAAGTCTCCACCATCCTCCCACTCAATTCTTTCGAAGAAACTTTTCCTCGAGAAAGGACCCGATTCTAGAAACAATCCATATTGCTTTCGGATCTGAATTAGGAGGTATACCCAACTGTTTTGGGTTTCCTATGAAGATGCATTTTATCCGCTTTGGGTTCGAGCTTATCAACCTGAAACTTTTTCATATAAGCGTCGCAGCCCCAAACTTTTAAGAAACGACAACTTAGGTTTCTCTAAACCATAATTCATACGGTGTCATCTTATCGGAATTACGTGGTGCCCTATTTAAAGTGAATGTGGTTGTCTCTAATGCCTAACCCATGAACGATAGTGGTAATTCGATAAGAGACATCATGGTACGCACCATATCCAATAGGGTGCAACTATGATGTTCGGACACACCATCACATTATGGTGTTCCAGGCGGTATTAATTGCGAAACAATTTCCACAATGTCTTAATTGTGTGCCAAAACTC
>NW_021263546.1:0-1067 GCF_002162155.2 Triticum dicoccoides
GTCAACAATATGGGAATTGAACACAGGACCTCCTGTCTAGATCTTCGATGTAACTAATTAAGCGAATGAGCAAACTAAAGGAAGGACTGTGTCCTTTTCTTGGTTTGGTTTAGTCCTTTTCGTTTGGTCAATCTGGGCAGGTACTTCTATTTTGATTTCTATATTGAAAGGAAGGATCCATAGGCTTCAATGTGTTGGGGCTACTAAATTAAAAAAGGATTTATCCTACTATTAAAGGGAATATGTATTCTTGGTTTGGTTTAGTCCTTTTCGTTTGGTCAATCTGGGCCAGGTACTTCTATGTTGATGGGCCTTTTATGGGCTTTCATAGAGACCGCGAAAAATAATTGGGTCAAAATAAATCAACATTGTGGGAATTGAACACAGGACCTCCTGTCTAGATCTTCGATGTAACTAATTAAGCGAATGAGCAAACCAAAGGAAGGATTGCGTCCTTTTCTTGGTTTGGTTTAGTCCTTTTCGTTTGGTCAATCTAGGCCAGGTACTTCTATGGTGATTTCTATATTGAAAGGAAGGATCCATAGGCTTCAATGTGTTGGGGCTACTAAATTAAAAAAGGAATTATCCTACTATTAAAGGGAATATGTATTCTTGGTTTGGTTTAGTCCTTTTCGTTTGGTCAATCTACACCAAGTACTTCTATGTTGATGGGCCTTTTATGGGCTTTCATAGAGACCACGAAAAATAATTGGGTCAAAAGAAATCAACATTGTGGGAATTGAACACAGGACCTCCTGTCTAGATCTTCGATGTAACTAATTAAGCGAATGAGCAAACTAAAGGAAGGATTGCGTCCTTTTCTTGGTTTGGTTTAGTCCTTTTCGTTTGGTCAATCTGGGCCAGGTACTTCTATGTTGATTTCTATATTGAAAGGAAGGATCCATAGGCTTCAATGTGTTGGGGCTACTAAATTAAAAAAGGAATTATCCTACTATTAAAGGGAATATGTATTCTTGGTTTGGTTTAGCCCTTTTCGTTTGGTCAATATGGGCCAGGTACTTCTATGTTGATGGGCCTTTTATGGGCTTTCATAGAGACCGCGAAAA
>NW_021263547.1:0-1070 GCF_002162155.2 Triticum dicoccoides
GTTGCGTACCGTATGAACATCGCAGGTCTCCTCGAGCTTAATGCTGAAGCGTCGATCTTCGTCCAGCTCAATGAACCTGTCGCAGATACCTCGGTCGTCGTGGCACCTGTCGCACTCCCCCGGGCGGTTTTCGTCGTCCAATGAGTACGACATTTCCGGCCTACGTTCATAACTCAAATATTAAAGTAGATCATTATTATTAATCACGGGTTGACTATCGATGATCGATGTACGTAGCTCCTCTTTCATTCCCGAATGCATTATTATACCAAATTGTCTAGCACACGGGAATGAAGGAGAACTTATCCAATATGAGCATTCAATAAGCAAAACCAAATCATAAAATAAGCAAAACCAAATCATAAAACAAAGTATAGTATTCAAATTAGCATGCATTCAATAATTATAAGCAAAAGTACATCATCTCTTGGTGTCCGTACATCATCGAATATTATCACTAATACAACTAGAACCGTAGCGCCTGACGGGTATCGACGCGGGCGGTGGACACCCAAAGATAAGGAACAATCACAGGATCATAGCTCCAGTGAGATCCCTGAAGAACCTGCCAGGTATTGTCGAACCTCCCCTCCAATGCAACCATGTAGCGACGGACGTGCTCGTCCTCCTCGCTGACACGGTGACGTACCACCTCCGCGGTGTTCGGATGCCTCACCACCGTCACTGGCCCACGCGACCGTCACCAAACAAGGATCGGGTCAACAACGGGCTGCCTCCTCACCAACCTACGTCCCCCGGAAGGTAGCACCTCCCAATACCAACCCGGCGGAGCCCAGTCCCGAACATGGCCCTGATCAAGCAGGCCTCCACCGCCGAGTCGACGACGACGAGGATGCGGGATAGGCATCGCCGACGTCGACGCGGGAACTACTTCTATATATAGTTAAATAAAAGTAGTTTTATTAATTAAATCAACTATCTAGTTCAACTACTAAGCACTTACTATAAATAAATAAATAGTACTTACTAAAAACAAACTACTTCTATATATAGTAAAATAAATTAGTTTATTAAATCAACTAGCTAGTTCAACTATATATAAACTACTT
>NW_021263548.1:0-1379 GCF_002162155.2 Triticum dicoccoides
CTCCGGGACGCCAAAACGGTGAGTAATAGTACACAAAACGACCAGAAATTGGCCAAAATTGTGAGTGTCATTGACCGACACGTAAACGCACCACGGGGTTCGTAAATCGTGGAAATCACGCTTGGACCCAAGAACAGAGTAGTAGTCCAAGAAACGGGCCAGAACCGGCCAAAACTGCGAGTGTTGATGACCGACACGTAAATGCACCCTGCAGTTCGTTAACCGTGGAAATCACTTCGGGGCCCCAAAACAGTGAGTAATAGTCCATGAAACAGGCCAGAATCAGCCAAAACTGTGAGTGTTGATGACTAACACGTAAGTGCGCCTTGGGGTTCAACAACTATGGAAATCACTTCAGGACCAGAAAACGGTGACTAAAAGTCCACAAAACGCGTTAGAATTGGCCAAAACTGTGAGTGTTCATAACCGACACGTAAGCGCACCCGGGGGTTCGTTAATCGTGGAAATCATTCCGGGGCCCCAAAATAGTGAGTAATTGTCCACGAAAAGGGCCAGAATTGGCCAAAACTACTAGTATTGATGACCGACATGTAAACGCACCCCGCGGTTCGTTAATCGTGGAAATCACACCGGGGCCCCAAAACAGTGAGTGTTGATGACCGACACCTAAACGCACCTTGGGGTTCAACAACTATGGAAATTGCTTTGGGACCGCTAAATGGTGAGTAATAGCCCACGAATCGCGTCAGAATTGGCCAAAACTGTGAGTGTTAACGAAAGACACGCAAACGCACTCCGGGGATTGTCAATCGTGGAAATCGCTCTGGGACGCCCAAACGGTGAGTAATAGTGCACGAAACGGGCGAGAATTGGCCAAAATTGTGAGTGTTTATGACCGACACGTAAACGCACCCCGGAGTTCGTCAACCGTGGAAATCACTCCGAGACCCCAAAACTAAGTAATAATGCAAGAAATGGGCCAAAACTGGCCCAAAGTGCGCTTGTTGATGATCGACATGTAAGCGCACCATGGGGTCAAACAACCGTGGAAATCACTTCGGGGCCCCAAAATGGTGAGTAATAGTCTATGAAACTGGCCAGAATCGGCCAAAACTGTGAGTGCTGTTGACCTACACGTAAACGGACCTTAGGGTTCAACCACTATGGAATCGCTTCGGGACCCCTAAATGATGAGTAATTGTCCATGGATCGCGTCAGAATTGGCCAAAACTGTGAGTGTTGGCGACAGAGACGCAAACGCACCCCGGGGATTGTAAATCGTGGAAATCGCTCTGGGACGCCAAAACGGTGAGTAATAGTACACAAAACGGACCAGAAATTGGCCAAAATTGTGAGTGTCATTGACCGACACGTAAACGCACCACGGGGTTCGTGAATCGTGGAAATCACGCTTGGAC
>NW_021263549.1:0-879 GCF_002162155.2 Triticum dicoccoides
TAGAAGTCACCTCCATAGCCTGGAAGCTCAACATGATCATCCGGAAACAAACGATCTCGCGGAGCTTGTGGACCATAGGGGCTAGGATGAGGCCTTGGACCAACAGACGGTGGCCTGCGGGGACCGCGAGGTGGGGTGATGCCTCCTACATCACGCCAAACCATCACGTCTGGCAGAGCAGATCTCACAGGATAGAGATCGCGCATATCTGAATATCCAGCTTGCACCGCCGGTGCGAACCGAGTCAAAGTGGCCCAGTGGTCAGCACGGGTATTGAAGAGCTCTAACCTTAAGGCCCGATTTTCACGGTCCTTATCCTCGAGCATCTCAGCAGTGGTGCGAGTCCGTGAATCCTCCTGAGTGGGGTCAGCATAGATAGCCTGAAGATACCCTTGTGCTCCCGGAAGTGATCCTGGCATATACCGGAAATCAGAGTCCCGAAATAGACCAGATCTGACTCGCATGATGGTCATCATAGAGTAGGCGGCGTCCTGCACAGCCATCTCAATAGTAACCCCGAGTCCATAGGAGCAGTGAAGAGGCTCGGTGGATCCAGGATAAGATGGAAATATCCTGACAGTGCAGAGATACTGGCTTTGATTAAAGTCTCGGAATTGCTCTTCGACCGTGTACTCAGGATACCAGCGGTATCCAGCCTCAGTCATTACCCTGACCAACTTGGCAGTATGGCCGGGTACATCTAGGCATCGAGTCAGGCGAACCACTTGATTGAGGTCGCGAGTGGCCATCTGAAAGCACAATCATAATGCAAGGGCATTAGAATTTCTAGCAAAATTTCGGCAGCATAACAGCTGTAAATGCTCAAGAAGGATTTTGAGACATTTGACAAAGGATTTCGTACACACTCAACATCATCAT
>NW_021263550.1:0-5811 GCF_002162155.2 Triticum dicoccoides
AAAAAAATGATAAAAATGTCAAAAAAATAAAAGAAAATAAGTTTGCCATGTCATATGTGGTCTAGTTGTTGGGAAAATTTACAAATATAAATTTCGACTTTATTTGCAAAATATTTCTGGAAATTTGTAAAATGGGCATAACTTTTGCATACGAACTCGGATTAAAAAGTTTTATATATGAAAAATCATCTACTCGAAAAGTTACATCCGAATTTAACTGGGGGAACCCCGTTAAACATTTTCAAAATCCCCAAAAATCTAAAACAAAAAAAGTTACGGGGCTTTCAAGATCTAGATGCAAAAAAATTAAAAAAAAAGGTTTGGGATACTTCGTACGTATGCATGACCGATTTGGTATGATTCCAAGGGAAACAAAACAAACCTTTCTCAAATTCATGGTGGCAACTTACGCCTAATGCACGTGAACTTGGAGAAAGTCACTTCTTTCATCCAAGCATAAGCTTCATGAACGGAACACGAAGGCATTGCTTACAAGGTTTTGAACACTAGGTTGATGTTCAACATGAATCATGGGGGAGACAAAAATGCTGCTGATGGGCTCAACAACAACTCATCAGAATTTTCCATATTACTGGACTTCCACCATCATGTGAACACGGTGATAGCAATGGTCAGACCAAAAGATGTAATGGTGTATGCTCGAGGGATCAACCACGAGTAAGACAACATTATGAAAATCGTTGGTTCTGATTTGACTTGACGATAGCCCATACTCAAGTCAAAGTATTGACAAGGCAATAGATCCAACAACTGATCACGAAGACCAATCAATGGAGATATCATCTTTCTTCAACACACACACACGCACAAAAGATATCCCTTAACATGAACTAAGTCAGACAAGCTTTTATCTTCCAACTCTCCAAGTTATTGTTTAGCTTAACCAACTACCTCAAGGAATCCGACACTGATTCATGGAGAAAGGGTGGCTTACAAGAACCCCCCCCCCCTTGTGGACCGCCTTTTCAGTTTTTAAAAAAATAAAAAAATGATAAAAATGTCAAAAAAATAAAAGAAAATAAGTTTGCCATGTCATATGTGGTCTAGTTGTTGGGAAAATTTACAAATATAAATTTCGACTTTATTTGCAAAATATCTCTGGAAATCTGTAAAATGGGCATAACTTTTGCATACGAACTCGGATTAAAAAGTTTTATATATGAAAAATCATCTACTCGAAAAGTTACATCCGAATTTAACTGGGGGAACCCCGTTAAACATTTTCAAAATCCCCAAAAATCTAAAACAAAAAAGTTACGGGGCTTTCAAGATCTAGATGCAAAAAAATTAAAAAAAAATGTTTGGGATACTTCGTACGTATGCATGACCGATTTGGTATGATTCCAAGGGAAACAAAACAAACCTTTCTCAAATTCATGGTGGCAACTTACGCCTAATGCACGTGAACTTGGAGAAAGTCACTTCTTTCATCCAAGCATAAGCTTCATGAACGGAACACGAAGGCATTGCTTACAAGGTTTTCAACACTAGGTTGATGTTCAACATGAATCATGGGGGAGACAAAAATGCTGCTGATGGGCTCAACAACAACTCATCAGAATTTTCCATATTACTGGACTTCCACCATCATGTGAACACGGTGATAGCAATGGTCAGACCAAAAGATGTAATGGTGTATGCTCAAGGGATCAACCACGAGTAAGACAACATTATGAAAATCGTTGGTTCTGATTTGACTTGACGATAGCCCATACTCAAGTCAAAGTATTGACAAGGCAATAGATCCAACAACTGATCACGAAGACCAATCAATGGAGATATCATCTTTCTTCAACACACACACACGCACAAAAGATATCCCTTAACATGAACTAAGTCAGACAAGCTTTTATCTTCCAACTCTCCAAGTTATTGTTTAGCTTAACCAACTAGCTCAAGGAATCCGACACTGATTCATGGAGAAAGGGTGGCTTACAAGAACCCCCCCCCCCTGTGGACCGCCTTTTCGGTTTTTAAAAAAATAAAAAAATGATAAAAATGTCAAAAAAATAAAAGAAAATAAGTTTGCCATGTCATATGTGGTCTAGTTGTTGGGAAAATTTACAAATATAAATTTCGACTTTATTTGCAAAATATCTCTGGAAATTTGTAAAATGGGCATAACTTTTGCATACGAACTCGGATTAAAAAGTTTTATATATGAAAAATCATCTACTCAAAAGTTACATTCGAATTTAACTGGGGGAACCCCGTTAAACATTTTCAAAATCCCCAAAAATCTAAAACAAAAAAGTTACGGGGCTTTCAAGATCTAGATGCAAAAAAATTAAAAAAAAGGTTTGGGATACTTCGTACGTATGCATGACCGATTTGGGATGATTCCAAGGGAAACAAAACAAACCTTTCTCAAATTCATGGTGGCAACTTACACCTAATGCACGTGAACTTGGAGAAAGTCACTTCTTTCATCCAAGCATAAGCTTCATGAACGGAACACGAAGGAATTGCTTACAAGGTTTTCAACACTAGGTTGATGTTCAACATGAATCATGGGGGAGACAAAAATGCTGCTGATGGGCTCAACAACAACTCATCAGAATTTTCCATATTACTGGACTTCCACCATCATGTGAACACGGTGATAGCAATGGTCAGACCAAAAGATGTAATGGTGTATGCTCGAGGGATCAACCACGAGTAAGACAACATTATGAAAATCGTTGGTTCTGATTTGACTTGACGATAGCCCATACTCAAGTCAAAGTATTGACAAGGCAATAGATCCAACAACTGATCACGAAGACCAATCAATGGAGATATCATCTTTCTTCAACACACACACACACGCACAAAAGATATCCCTTAACATGAACTAAGTCAGACAAGCTTTTATCTTCCAACTCTCCAAGTTATTGTTTAGCTTAACCAACTAGCTCAAGGAATCCGACACTGATTCATGGAGAAAGGGTGTCTTACAAGAACCCCCCCCCCTGTGGACCGCCTTTTCAGTTTTTAAAAAAATAAAAAAATGATAAAAATGTCAAAAAAATAAAAGAAAATAAGTTTGCCATGTCATATGTGGTCTAGTTGTTGGGAAAATTTACAAATATAAATTTCGACTTTATTTGCAAAATATCTCTGGAAATTTGTAAAATGGGCATAACTTTTGCATACGAACTCGGATTAAAAAGTTTTATATATGAAAAATCATCTACTCGAAAAGTTACATCCGAATTTAACTGGGGGAACCCCGTTAAACATTTTCAAAATCCCCAAAAACCTAACACAAAAAAAGTTACGGGGCTTTCAAGATCTAGAGGCAAAAAAATTCAAAAAAAGGTTTGGGATACTTCGTACGTATGCATGAACGATTTGGGATGATTCCAAGGGAAACAAAACAAACATTTCTCAAATTCATGGCGGCAACTTACACCTAATGCACGTGAACTTGGAGAAAGTCACTTCTTTCATCCAAGCATAAGCTTCATGAACGGAACACGAAGGCATTGCTTACAAGGTTTTCAACACTAGGTTGATGTTCAACATGAATCATGGGGGAGACAAAAATGCTGCTGATGGGCTCAACAACAACTCATCAGAATTTTCCATATTACTGGACTTCCACCATCATGTGAACACGATGATAGCAATGGTCAGACCAAAAGATGTAATGGTGTATGCTCGAGGGATCAACCACGAGTAAGACAACATTACGAAAATCGTTGTTTCTGATTTGACTTGACGATAGCCCATACTCAAGTCAAAGTCTTGACAAGGCAATAGATCCAACAACTGATCACGAAGACCAATCAATGGAGATATCATCTTTCTTCAACACACACACACGCACAAAAGATATCCCTTAACATGAACTAAGTCAGACAAGCTTTTATCTTCCAACTCTCCAAGTTGTTGTTTAGATTAACCAACTAGCTCAAGGAATCCGACACAGATTCATGGAGAAAGGGTCGCTTACAAGAAACCCCCCCTGTGGACCGCCTTTTCAGTATTTAAAGAAATAAAAAAATGATAAAAATGTCAACAAAATAATAGAAAATAAGTTTGCCATGTCATATGTGGTCTAGTTGTTGGGAAAATTTACAAATATAAATTTCGACTTTATTTGCAAAATATCTCTGGAAATTTGTAAAATGGGCATAACATTTGCATACGAACTCGGATTAAAAAGTTTTATATATGAAAAATCATCTACTCGAAAAGTTACATCCGAATTTAACTGGGGGAACCCCATTAAACATTTTCAAAATCCCCAAAAACCTAACACAAAAAAAGTTACGGGGCTTTCAAGATCTACAGGCAAAAAATTTCAAAAAAAGGTTTGGGATACTTCGTACGTATGCATGACCGATTTGGGATGATTCCAAGGGAAACAAAACAAACCTTTCTCAAATTCATGGCGGCAACTTACACCTAATGCACGTGAACTTGGAGAAAGTCACTTCTTTCATCCAAGCATAAGCTTCATGAACGGAACACGAAGGCATTGCTTACAAGGTTTTCAACACTAGGTTGATGTTCAACATGAATCATGGGGGAGACAAAAATGCTGCTGATGGGCTCAACAACAACTCATCAGAATTTTCCATATTACTGGACTTCCACCATCATGTGAACACGATGATAGCAATGGTCAGACCAAAAGATGTAATGGTGTATGCTCGAGGGATCAACCACGAGTAAGACAACATTACGAAAATCGTTGTTTCTGATTTGACTTGACGATAGCCCATACTCAAGTCAAAGTCTTGACAAGGCAATAGATCCAACAACTGATCACGAAGACCAATCAATGGAGATATCATCTTTCTTCAACACACACACACGCACAAAAGATATCCCTTAACATGAACTAAGTCAGACAAGCCTTTATCTTCCAACTCTCCAACTTGTTGCTTAGCTTAGCCAACTAGCTCAGGGAATCCGACACAGATTCATGGAGAAAGGGTGGCTTACAAGAAACCCCCCGTGTGGACCGCCTTTTTAGTTTAAAAAAATAAAAAAATGATAAAAATGTCAAAAAAATAAAAGAAAATAAGTTTGCCATGTCATATGTGGTCTAGTTGTTGGGAAAATTTACAAATATAAATTTCGACTTTATTTGCAAAATATCTCTGGAAATTTGTAAAATGGGCATAACTTTTGCATACGAACTCGGATTAAAAAGTTTTATATATGAAAAATCATCTACTCGAAAAGTTACATCCGAATTTAACTGGGGGAACCCCGTTAAACATTTTCAAAATCCCCAAAAATCTAAAACAAAAAAAGTTACGGGGCTTTCAAGATCTAGATGCAAAAATATTAAAAAAAAGGTTTGGGATACTTCGTACGTATGCATGACCGATTTGGTATGATTCCAAGGGAAACAAAACAAACCTTTCTCAAATTCATGGTGGCAACTTACGCCTAGTTCACGTGAACTTGGAGAAAGTCACTTCTTTCATCCAAGCATAAGCTTCATGAACGGAACACGAAGGCATTGCTTACAAGGTTTTCAACACTAGGTTGATGTTCAACATGAATCATGGGGGAGACAAAAATGCTGCTGATGGGCTCAACAACAACTCATCAGAATTTTCCATATTACTGGACTTCCACCATCATGTGAACACGGTGATAGCAATGGTCAGACCAAAAGATGTAATGGTGTATGCTCGAGGGATCAACCACGAGTAAGACAACATTATGAAAATCGTTGGTTCTGATTTGACTTGACGATAGCCCATACTCAAGTCAAAGTATTGACAAGGCAATAGATCCAACAACTGATCACGAAGACCAATCAATGGAGATATCATCTTTCTTCAA
>NW_021263550.1:6836-10681 GCF_002162155.2 Triticum dicoccoides
GTTTGGGATACTTCGTACGTATGCATGACCGATTTGGTATGATTCCAAGGGAAACAAAACAAACCTTTCTCAAATTCATGGTGGCAACTTACGCCTAATGCACGTGAACTTGGAGAAAGTCACTTCTTTCATCCAAGCATAAGCTTCATGAACGGAACACGAAGGCATTGCTTACAAGGTTTTCAACACTAGGTTGATGTTCAACATGAATCATGGGGGAGACAAAAATGCTGCTGATGGGCTCAACAACAACTCATCAGAATTTTCCATATTACTGGACTTCCACCATCATGTGAACACGGTGATAGCAATGGTCAGACCAAAAGATGTAATGGTGTATGCTCGAGGGATCAACCACGAGTAAGACAACATTACGAAAATCGTTGGTTCTGATTTGACTTGACGATAGCCCATACTCAATTCAAAGTCTTGACAAGGCAATAGATCAAACAACTGATCACGAAGACCAATCAATGGAGATATCATCTTATTCAACACACACACACGCACAAAAGATATCCCTTAACATGAACTAAGTCAGACAAGCTTTTATCTTCCAACTCTCCAAGTTGTTGTTTAGCTTAACCAACTAGCTCAGGGAATCCGACACAGATTCATGGAGAAAGGGTGGCTTACAAGACCCCCCCCCCTGTGGACCGCCTTTTCAGTTTTAAAAAAAATAAAAAAAATGATAAAAATGTCAAAAAAATAAAAGAAAATAAGTTTGCCATGTCATATGTGGTCTAGTTGTTGGGAAAATTTACAAATATAAATTTCGACTTTATTTGCAAAATATCTCTGGAAATTTGAAAAATGGGCATATCTTTTGCATACGAACTCGGATTAAAAAGTTATATATATGAAAAATCATCTACTCGAAAAGTTACATCCGAATTTAACTGGGGGAACCCCGTTAAACATTTTCAAAATCCCCAAAAATCTAACACAAAAAAGGTTACGGGGCTTTCAAGATCTAGATGCAAAAAAATTAAAAAAAAAAGGTTTGGGATAGTTCGTAAGTATGCATGACCGATTTGGGATGATTCCAAGGGAAACAAACAAACCTTTCTCAAATTCATGGCGGCAACTTACACCTAATGCACGTGAACATGGAGAAATTCACTTCTTTCATCCAAGCATAAGCTTCATGAACGGAACACGAAGGCATTGCTTACAAGGTTTTCAACACTAGGTTGATGTTCAACATGAATCATGGGGGAGACAAAAATGCTGCTAATGGGCTCAACAACAACTCATCAGAATTTTCCATATTACTGGACTTCCACCATCATGTGAACACGGTGATAGCAATGGTCAGACCGAAAGATGTAATGGTGTATGCTCGAGGGATCAACCACGAGTAAGACAACATTATGAAAATCGTTTGTTCTGATTTGACTTGACGATAGCCCATACTCAATTCAAAGTCTTGACAAGGCAATAGATCCAACAACTGATCACGAAGACCAATCAATGGAGATATCATCTTTCTTCAACACACACACACGCACAAAAGATATCCCTTAACATGAACTAAGTCAGACAAGCTTTTATCTTCCAACTCTCCAAGTTGTTGTTTAGCTTAGCCAACTAGCTCAGGGAATCCGACACAGATTCATGGAGAAAGGGTGGCTTACAAGAAACCCCCCCCCTGTGGACCGCCTTTTCAGTTTAAAAAAAAATAAAAAAAATGATAAAAATGTCAAAAAAATAAAAAAAATAAGTTTGCCATGTCATATGTGGTCTAGTTGTTGGGAAAATTTACAAATATAAATTTCGACTTTATTTGCAAAATATCTCTGGAAATTTGTAAAATGGGCATAACTTTTGCATACGAACTCGGATTAAAAAGTTTTGTATATGAAAAACCATCTACTCGAAAAGTTACATCCGAATTTAACTGGGGGGAACCCCGTTAAACATTTTCAAAATCCCCAAAAACCTAACACAAAAACAGTTACGGGGCTTTCAAAATCTAGAGGCAAAAAAATTCAAAAAAAAGGTTTGGGATACTTCGTACATATGCATGACCGATTTGGGATGATTCCAAGAGAAACAAAACAAACCTTTCTCAAATTCATGGCGGCAACTTACACCTAATGCACGTGAACTTGGAGAAAGTCACTTCTTTCATCCAAGCATAAGCTTCATGAACGGAACACCAAGGCATTGCTTGCAAGGTTTTCAACACTAGGTTGATGTTCAACATGAATCATGGGGGAGACAATAATGTTGCTGATGGGCTCAACAACAACTCATCAGAATTTTCCATATTACTGGACTTCCACCATCATGTGAACACGGTGATAGCAATGGTCAGACCAAAAGATGTAATGGTGTATGCTCGAGGGATCAACCACGAGTAAGACAACATTACGAAAATCGTTGGTTCTGATTTGACTTGACGATAGCCCATACTCAAGTCAAAGTCTTGACAAGGCAATAGATCCAACAACTGATCACGAAGACCAATCAATGGAGATATCATCTTTCTTCAACACACACACACGCACAAAAGATATCCCTTAACATGAACTAAGTCAGACAAGCTTTTATCTTCCAACTCTCCAAGTTGTTGTTTATCTTAACCAACTAGCTCAAGGAATCCGACACAGATTCATGGAGAAAGGGTGGCTTACAAGAAAACCGCCCCCTGTGGACCGCCTTTTCAGTATTTAAAAAAATAAAGAAATGATAAAAATGTCAAAAAAATAAAAGAAAATAAGTTTGCCATGTCATATGTTGTCTAGTTGTTGGGAAAATTTACAAATATAAATTTCGACTTTATTTGCAAAATATCTCTGGAAATTTGTAAAATGGGCATAACTTTTGCATACGAACTCGGATTAAAAAGTTTTATATATGAAAAATCATCTACTCGAAAAGTTACATCCGAATTTGACTGGGGGAACCTTGTTAAACATTTTCAAAATCCCCAAAAACCTAACACAAAAAAAGTTACGGGGCTTTCAAGATCTAGAGGCAAAAAAATTGAATAAAATGGTTTGGGATACTTCGTACGTATGCATGACCGATTTGGGATGATTCCAAGGGAAACAAAACAAACCTTTCTCAAATTCATGGCGGCAACTTACACCTAATGCACGTGAACTTGGAGAAAGTCACTTCTTTCATCCAAGCATAAGCTTCATGAACGGAACACTAAGGCATTGCTTACAAGGTTTTCAACACTAGGTTGATGTTCAACATGAATCATGGGGGAGACAAAAATGCTGCTGATGGGCTCAACAACAACTCATCAGAATTTTCCATATTACTGGACTTCCACCATCATGTGAACACGATGATAGCAATGGTCAGACCAAAAGATGTAATGGTGTATGCTCGAGGGATCAACCACGAGTAAGACAACATTACGAAAATCGTTGTTTCTGATTTGACTTGACGATAGCCCATACTCAAGTCAAAGTCTTGACAAGGCAATAGATCCAACAACTGGTCACGAAGACCAATAAATGGAGATATCATCTTTCTTCAACACACACACACGCACAAAAGATATCCCTTAACATGAACTAAGTCAGACAAGCTTTTATCTTCCAACTCTCCAAGTTGTTGTTTAGCTTAACCAACTAGCTCAAGGAATCCGACACAGATTCATGGAGAAAGGGTGGCTTACAAGAAACACCCCCCCCCTGTGGACCGCCTTTTCAGTATAAAAAAAATAAAAAAAATGATAAAAATGTCAAAAAAATAAAAGAAAATAAGTTTGCCATGTCATATGTGGTCTAGTTGTTGGGAAAATTTACAAATATAAATTTCGACTTTATTTGCAAAATATCTTTGGAATTTGTAAAATGGGCATAACTTTTGCATACGAACTC
>NW_021263551.1:0-1152 GCF_002162155.2 Triticum dicoccoides
TCCTTTTGAGGTTCTCTATGGACGAAGATGTCGAACACCTTTGAACTGGTCAGAAACCGGTGAAAGACAATTCTTTGGACCGGATATGATCCAGGAGGCAGAAGAGCAAGTTCGCATCATTCGTGAGAATTTGAAAACAGCCCAGTCTCGTCAGAAAAGTCAGTACGATCGTCATCATAAGGATATGACTTATGAGATTGGCGACCAAGCTTACCTTCGGGTTACTCCTTTGAAGGGTACCCATCGTTTCGGTATCAAGGGCAAGTTGGCTCCTCGTTACATTGGTCCCTTTCGCATTCTCGCTAAACGAGGAGAGGTTGCCTACCAATTGGAACTACCTCCACATCTTTCTCGAGTTCATGATGTCTTCCACGTCTCTCAACTCAGGCGTTGCTTCTCGGATCCCATCCGCGGAGTGGACCACGAAACGCTTGATCTCCAAGATAATCTCACATACCGAGAGTACCCGGTTCGCATTCTTGATCAAGCAGAGCGTGTCACTCGACGTCAGAACGTCAAGTTTCTCAAAGTTCAGTGGTCTCATCATTCCGGGAGAGAAGCTACTTGGGAGCGAGAAGATCGTCTTCGACTGGAGTACCCCGCTTTCTTTCCGTCGACCCCTGAATCTCGAGACGAGATTCTGTTAAGTGGGGGCGAGTTGTCACATCCCTAGTCTGGTATGACTTAGACTAGCTAGCTATTTGTGCATCATATTTAAATTTCATTTAAATTGAAATGAGGATTGGTGGAACCCTCAGAATCATTTTTGAAAATGACCCAAATAAAAATTTCTCCAAAAGGGTCCAAGAAAATGCTCATGATGCCCTCTAAAAATATTGGACAGAGATAAAAATCAAAACAATATTTTTAGGAGCTCATGGATATTTATTTTGGCCATTTGGGTTAATTCGATAAATATTTGCATTGGAAATATATTTCTATATATATGAAATATGGTCCAAAAATTATGCCAATTATAAAAGAGCTCTGGAATAATATATCTAGCTCCTGCAAAAATTGGCATAATAAAATTAAATGATTTAATATATTTATTAAATCAAAACCAATGTCAGAAAAATTAGAAAACAAAATTTAAAAAAAATGCCTACCTGTGCTCACCTGAGGCCTGGCTCTGTGCGGCCCAGCTGGCCG
>NW_021263552.1:0-1020 GCF_002162155.2 Triticum dicoccoides
TTACTGGAGGCCGTGGACAGCGCTGACCGTAGGGGTGGGCTGTGATGCGGTAGGTACGTGGCACGGTGTACCGGATGCCCGTTTGGTATCTCGGGAACCCTGTTCACATCGTTTGGGGCTGTGAGCGAAACTCCGGCCGGATCTCCTCATGGATGGAACCCGAATAGGCGATAAACCTGGACTAGAGACTTGAGTGTTTAGGTAGGTCGTGGTCTACACCCACGTCGGCTTTCGCTTGAAGTCTGCCGAGCACATGTCGTGTGCAGACGCTAAGTGGTGGAAACATGTATGAAGAAGTATACCCCTGCAGGGTTAACATCATCTATTCGAATAGCCGTGTCCGCGGTAAAGGACTTCTGGGTTGCTTATATCAGTTCATAGACAAGTGAAAGTGGATACTTTAAAATGCGCAAGATAAGCGTGAGTGCTATGGATGGCGTTCTCGTAGGGAGAAGGGAGCGGATCCATAGTGGTGTATTGATATGGTGAATATGTGGACTCGTGTGCGCCATCTCAAAAAGAGTTACTTGCAGTCGTAGTTCAGGATAGCCACCGAGTCAAAGCTGGCTTGCTGCAGTTAAACCCCACCATCCCTTTGTTGATAATGATGCATATGTAGTTAGCTCTGATGTAAGTCTTGCTGGGTACATTTGTACTCACGTTTGCCTATTTTATGTTTTTGCAGAGAGACTTCAGTCTCACTAGTAGTTCCACGTGAACTTCGACGTTTAGCTTGATACCTCAGCTACGATCTTGTGCCCTCGGCAGGATCTGGTAGATAGACAGGCTTCTCAGCCTTTTTCATTTATAGATGTCTGTACTCAGACATGATAGCTTCCGCTTGTGCTTTGATTTGTATGCTCTGATTGTTGGGTCATGAGACCCCTGTTTGTAATATCTCGCTCCTCGGAGCCTAATGAATAAATACTTGAGTCGTAGAGTCATGTTGTGATGCCATGTTGTATTTGCACATATCGAGCATATTGTGTGTATGTTATTGAAATGCTTGATATGTGTGGG
>NW_021263553.1:0-964 GCF_002162155.2 Triticum dicoccoides
AAGAAATTTAGTATCACGATCTGAAACAATAGTATTTGGCACACCATGCAAGCGAATAATTTCACGAAAGAACAAATCAGCAACGTTAACAGCATCATCGCTTTTATGACATGGTATAAAGTGTGCCATTTTCGAGAATCTATCCACGACAACAAATATGCTATCCCTCCCCTTCTTTGTTCGAGGTAAACCTAAAACAAAGTCCATAGATATATCCTCCCAAGGAACACTAGGTACAGGCAAAGGCATATATAAACCATGAGGATTGAGTCGTGACTTAGCTTTTTGACATGTAGTGCAGCGAGCAATAAAACGCTCAACATCCCGTCTCATCTTTGGCCAAAAGAAATGTGTAGCAAGTACGTCCTCCGTCTTCTTCACACCAAAGTGTCCCATTAATCCTCCTCCATGCGCCTCCTGCAACAACAAAAGATGAACGGAGCTAGCTGGAATGCATAGCTTGTTAGCATGAAACACAAATCCATCGTTAATGACGAACTTGTTCCACATTCTTCCTTCTTTACAATTCTGCATTACATCTTTAAAATCAGCATCATGCACATATTGATCTTTGATGGTCTCCAAACCAAATATTTTGAAGTCAAGTTGTGAAAGCATAGTATAGCGGCGAGACAATGCATCAGCAATAACATTTTTCTTTTCCCTTCTTGTGTTTAATGACATAAGGAAAAGTCTCAATGAATTCAACCCATTTAGCATGTCTACGATTCAGTTTAGCTTGACTTTTAATATGTTTCAAAGATTCATGATCAGAATGTATAACAAATTCTTTGGGCCATAAATAATGTTGCCATGTTTCTAAAGTCCGAACAAGAGCATATAATTCTTTATCATAAGTAGAATAATTCAGACTAGGCCCACTCAATTTTTCAGAAAAGTATGCAACAGGTTTGCCATCTTGTAATAACACACCGCCTAATCCAATTCCACTAGCATCACATTC
>NW_021263554.1:0-766 GCF_002162155.2 Triticum dicoccoides
ACGCCGCATCGTTACCGCAAAACGTCTATTACCGTGTCATCACCATCCGTGAGGGGGGGCCACGCCCCGGAGACGCGTCCCGCCTCTTCGGACATGCCACCACACCACCACGCATGTATGAGGGCCTGGTGCGACGCTCCGGTGGCATTGCTACCCCCAGTGCCCCCGTCCCGCCTAACCCTGTAGCGTTTGACCACGGGATCTAGCCCTTTGACTTTGCACGGACGGGCTTTGACCAGTGGACCTCCCCACCCGGTTGTGTTAGGTCAGCCCATATGAACACTTTGGAGCAACGTCCGGGCCAGACCCGCAGCAAGATCCCCTCCGTGTAGACCCCACGCGTCCGTTTCCCCCCTCCAAGTGCCGGCGGCGGCGTCGTCCGTGAGGGGGGCACACCCCGGACACGCGTGCCGGGCATTTGCAACCGTCACCACAACACTTCCAGACTTGTGAGAGGCCGCCTACGCAAGATTTAGCGGCATGCTAGCCCCCGGAGGCCGCCGGCCATAGCCGTAGACGCGCGAAGGGCAATCCGCGTAGAGGGAATTTTCCGGATACTTCTCCATCACCAAAAATTATGAAAAAATACCATCGTTCCTATAGCACATGTGCCCACATCGTGCCAAAAAACTCATGATTTTATCGCACTCCGAGTATTTAGTAATATTGACGCCGCATCGTTACCGCAAAACATCTACTACTGTGTCATCGCCGTCCGTGAGGGGGGGCCACGCCCGGAGACGCGTCCCGCCTCTTTGGACATGCC
>NW_021263555.1:0-1046 GCF_002162155.2 Triticum dicoccoides
TTGAGCTATAAGACCATGAAATTGAAAAGCATTTGAAATGAATCTGAAAAGGTTCCAAGTTGGCATGGTATCATCATTTCACCCACATGGCATGTGCAAGAAAGTAGAGAGGCTTACGACAAAAACTGGATGCACTTCGTGTACTAAACAGAAAATCTCCTTTGAAGTAGGTTTCATACGGAAACTCATCTGTTACAAAGGGATTTCATTTCTTTTGAACTTATTTGAACCCCCTTGTTTTTATGTGTTCAAAATGCACCATTCAAATCCACATCATCAATTTACAACCCTTTCTGACTTCATTTGTTATTTTTCATGCATTTACTAATTATTTTGATCTATAAGACCGAGAGATTGAAAAGCATTTGAAATGAACTCTGAAAAGGTTCCAAGTTGGCATGGTATCATCATTTCACCCACATAGCATGTGCAACAAAGTAGAGAGGCTTACGGCAAAAACTGGATGCACTTCGTGTACAAAACAGACAATCTCCTTCGAAGTATCAGGGTTTCATACGGAAATTCGTCTGTTACATAGGGATTTCATTTCTTTTGAACCTATTTGACCCCCCTTGTGTTTTCTGTGTTCAACATGCATCATTCAAAGCCACATCATCAATTTACAACCCCTTCTGACTTCATTTGTTATTTTTCATGCATTTACTGATTATTTTGATCTATAAGACCATGAAATTGAAAAGCATTTGAAATGAACTCTGAAAGGTTCCAAGTTGGCATGGTATCATCATTTCACCCACATAGCATGTGCAAGAAAGTAGAGAGGCTTACGGCAAAAACTGGATGCACTTCGTGTACAAAACAGACAGTCTCCTTTGAAGTATCAGGGTTTCATACGGAAACTCGTCTGTTACAAAGGGATTTCATTTCTTTTGAACTTATTTGAACCCCCTTGTTTTTCTGTGTTCAAAATGAACCATTCAAAGACACATCATCAATTTACAACCATTTCTGACGTCATTTGTTATTTTCATGCATTTACTGATTATTTTGATCTATAAGACCATGAAATTGAAAAGCATTTGAAA
>NW_021263556.1:0-1701 GCF_002162155.2 Triticum dicoccoides
CCTTGGATGAGTGACGAGTCACCTCTCGCGAGCTCTAGTTGGCAGTTGCATTGACGGACCTTCACTTGGAGAGAACGAGGTGGCGCATGGTGCCGAGTGGATGATGCAGCCCTCTCTGCCGTCACCTGGAGTTGGGGCCAAGATCCCCGCTAAGGACGGGACGCATGTCATGGTGGAAGAGTTTGTCGTAGAGGGTCCGTGGTCGCCACCTTTGAGTGGGTTGAGGGTTCCTCCCACCGTCTTGACTTCTTGCCATTGTTTACAACGTGGGGGCATGTTAGGATTCCCCCTGCTCTAAGTGGCGAGTTGGTGAAGACTATCGTCGATGCTCTCATGTTGAGGACGATAACTTCAGGATTGGCGCTCATCCTACCTTCACCCTTGAATCCTCGCCACCTGGTGTCGTGCCTCATAGCACGGAACGGTGAATGTATTGCCATTGGAGAGTGACCGCCATCAACCGCTGAGTTGTGGAGACATGGCGCCCATGCACCTCTTCCAGTATTGTTGAGGTTGAGGGAGACCATAGGGCCTTGCAATACTTCACCCTTGGTGCGCCATGGTGTTGGTGTTGGTGCTCCGAGTGTGCAGTCCGGTAGAGGTTTGGAGGGACACCGCACTTGCCCACTTGTTGGCGGCCGTAGTCCGGACAGGTTGAGCTGCCTCCACATCTCCTTTCATGTACGCCCTTGTTGACTCCTTCAACAGGGTGCATGCCTCAAACATTAGCTTGTGACGCTCCTTCGTCGCGTTGGCGGCCTCCCTCCTTTGCGCCTTCCTCTACTGCACATTTTGAAACTGCACAGGATCTTGAGCTTGGTGCATGTAGACCTTCTCGCGCTCGACGACGACCATGGGCGGCAATGATTTGAAACGTACCATCACTGGCTCCGATTTGCCGCCGCGGGAGAATCCACCTGCATGAAAGGGTTCTTACAAGTGGAGATCCTTGCGGCATGTTGTGCACATTGCGAGATTGGCGAAGATGATTTCTACGACCACAGTGAGGCAAAGATGGGAGGAGAACCATGTCCCACTGGGCGTGCCAATTTGATTGACACGAGAAAAATCTATTAATCACTCCGTGAGATGGGAAAAGGGGGAGTTTGATTTCTCTCATGTGCCGGGGAAAAAGAAAAATGCGGGTGTGCCAGTGTACCGTAGTACACAAAGAAAAGTGATACGGGAAACAAGTATTTCATTTATCTCTTTGGATGAACAAAATTACAAGATCCCATAAAAAATGGTTGTGGTCCATGGCCTACTAGCGCGGCCTGCCTGACTATGGCGATGTGCGGTCTCCTGGTTCCCGGGGCCTCGAAAAGCTCCTGATTAATTACTCCCGCGGGTTGCTCCGCGAGATACCTCCGATTAAGCCGTGTGGTCGTCTTCGTCGTCTTCGCTTCGCATTCTCCATGCATGATGATGATGGTGTGAGTGTATGGTGTGGGCGGCGCAAAGCTCGTGTCCTCGTCGGTACACGTGCCGCTCAAAACATGGCTTTGTGCTGGCCATGTTCGCCCTCGCCGTCGCGCCTCGTCGGTCTTGACAGCGTTGATGTACTCGGTGTTGGGGTAGCATGGATCCTGCTTGGCTCGGACTTCTTGATGATGTAGCGGCTTCGTCGGGGTACACAAGGGGTTGCCTCGCGGGAGTACTCTTTTGTGGAGACCAGTGTCGGTGTAAAACCAACGCACGCTC
>NW_021263557.1:0-1600 GCF_002162155.2 Triticum dicoccoides
GACCCCTCCACCAAGGGCCACGAAATTCCCCCTCTCTTCCTCCATATATACAGCCCTTAGGGCACCGTTTAGACTTTGGGTTTTGTTTAGATTAAAAGTTCGCCATAGCTGCAACTTCGCGTACTTCGTTTGTGTTCAACGACCAGACAAAGGCGTCACAGAACCCCACCTTGATCAATAAAGCTTTCATCTTATATTCGCAATATCCAGATTGCAATCTTAGTTTCTTGCTTGTTCTTCGTTTGCTCGCAGGAAACAGACCCTCGTGGTCAGGTTGATCGTGCTCCGGCGTGGTCAATAACCTCTCGTAGTTGGTTTAGCGATTGCTAAGGCGCGACGTCCTCGCACGTTCGTAGTCGGATCGTCAAAGTCGACTTCCACCAAAGCGATATCCATCATCTCATCGAAAGACGGGACACCTTTGCCTCTATCAGACGACCATCAAGTTTAAGTGTTACAACTCAAAACGAACCAAATGTTTCAAAAGCGAGAGTTGTAAGCACTTGGCAAAAGTAGCAAAAAGTAGAGCAACCACCCATATTGATGAGGACATGACTACCTTGGATATGACCAAAAATATTGCATATATGCATATTTGTCAGGTGATTTCTAGTGCAAATTATTCAATAATCTATTTATGTTATCCAGAACAAAAATACTTCACACACTTTTGTGTTTTGTCTAATTGCAGGTGTATGGGACATTTGTACAATCCACATATGAAGATAAGGAAGAAAGAGATGTTTATTTGCTGTCCAAAAAGTTCTGTCACGTCACTTTTGGCCCAAGAGAAGATAGAGTCCAAGTCTCTCACGTTTTGGATTCAGATTCGGACTGCATAGACATACCTGACTCAAAACGCACACAAGTTTTCCATACGGTCTCCGAATTGGGTGATTCCTTTTTTGTTGGAAACTAGATTTCGTGCACTTTCCAACCCAATTGGAATCACCTTCAAATTCGTCCGGAGCGTTGAGTTGTGGATGAAGCAATCTGATGCTGCAGCAGAATCCGAGTCAAACTACAAGTCCAAAGGTGTTACATCACCTCCACTTGGGCCCATTGGCCTTGTACGACCTAGATTTAGTTTTAGGCTGCCTTGGGACGTCCTCCCACCTCCTAGGCCGCCACCCCTTGCTCCTATATAAGTAGATCGATCTAGTAGCTTTTACTTGGGATTTGTTTAGTTAAAAGTTAGCCATTGCAACTTCGTGTACTTCGTTTGTGTCCAACGACCAGACCAAGACCGCTTACGGATCCCCACCTTTATCAATACTTCATATATACTCGCAATATTCAGATTGCTTTTATCATATTCTTGCTTGTTCTTCGATTGCTTGCAGGAATAGACCTTCGTGGTCAGGTTGATTGTGCTCCAGCGTGGTCAATAACCTTTCGGAGTTGGTTTAGCGATTGCTAAGGCGCAACGTCGTGCACGTTTGTAGTCGGATCGTCAAAGTCATCTTCACCAAATCGATAGTTATCATCTCATCGAAAGATCGGGACACCCCCGCCTCTATCAAGTGGTATCAGTTTTCAGGTTGCTCGGTGAGATTTTACAGTTTTTCATAGTTTAGATCGCATCTGTCATTCATACCTA
>NW_021263558.1:0-2560 GCF_002162155.2 Triticum dicoccoides
CATGACCTCTGCTTCTCCATGGAATGTCTGCCTCTCGACGTCGTCCATGTCTTTTGAAGCTAGTTCCCTGGATTTAGTTAGTTGAGAACCGAACGGTGGACACACGTTTTCTTTTTCTTTTGAGGATCAACGGTGGACACAAGTTGTATAGTAGTCCAGCTTGGCACATTTGCCCGGCCGCCCAATACTTATCATAGAAAAACTATTTCCGAGTCCACTAAGTTATAGTCATTCTCAAATAATAAATACTTGATCGAACTAAGTAGATCCCCGCATATCTAGGGTTCCCTAAACTATGAAAAAAATAGAGTTCTCACCAACATGGCACAACCTTGCCTTCTTCTTCCTTGCATACAGGACCTGACCACGATGGTGGAGGTGAGCGGGATGCCGCGTAAGCTGCCTCGATGAACAAATCTGGATTAAAATGTGCTTTTTCCATAGAAGCTAGTTGAAGTAACAAAAAAGCTGAGGTAATCATGCAATATCAGAAACTTGAACACCAATGATAAAATAGCGAACTGCTTGCCAATCTACGCATGGAATCTTACAATCAGAATCATCCGTTGTCATAGAAAAATCTTACTCAAAAGAAAACAAAAATATACCAATATAATTCTACACCACGAAAGCCCACTGCATGCGGCGCTGGCTCCGACCCCAATGTACCACTTGAGCACCACGAATGTCCACTGGAACCGAACTGTAACATCAAACAACTCATCCCCAAGCCTTATCACCCATAGGAGAGTGTCTGTCATGGTCGCCGGCACGTGCACACCCTCCCGCCTCACGGTGAAGGGCTGCTCCACCACTTTGTGCGGGCTGGCGTAGAGAGTCGTGAATCAATGGTGTTAGCAAGCGAGGCGATCCCGGTAGGCCACGTCCACGAACGTCTAATGATCTACGCACACTCCCACTAGGTAGTTCCATGGGGCGACGCTAAGGATGAGGTCGAACGTCGGGTCGACAATGACCGCCGCCGGCGGGGCGCCAGAGTTAGCAATTTTTATCTCATGCATGCCATGTTTAAGGTCTTGCCTTGCCCATTCGGTTGGTTTTTATCTCATGCCATAGGTTTTCATGTTATTTTTACATCTTGTGGCATTTCCCCCTCAATTAATGGTCGTGTGGCTTTTTCTTTTTTTGCTCTTTCCGGCTGAGTGCATTCATGATAGAGAGGGATACGATCATCCTTCCATTGTTATCTAAAACATTGAGTAGACGAAATTTAAAGTTATTATTATTGTGCCTATCCTGCATTTGTAGAATAATCCATAATTATAATCAACTGATACACTCCTATAACAAAAACAAGTAATATCATTCATGCATGACCAAATTAAATAAATCAAGAATTGCCAACACAAATAAAAGAGCAAATTAATAAACCTTAACAACAATCCTAAGATGTTTGATATGCTAAAGAAGAGTGAGACTAGAAACAACAAATGCCAAGCAACGAGTGAAGTGGAGAATTCGAAGAAAATGAAGAATTGATAATAAATCCACACGTGATCCATCATATACTGGTAGCGGTATGTACGCGGCAATAGGCATATCACTTTTTTTGAAGGAACCGGCAGCAGCATAACACCTCTTTGACAACTGAGCGACGAGTCAATAACTAGATCATCTAGATAAACAACTCCTTCTCAAAACCAAAAAATTAGATATATTACATCGCCTCTTGGTTTGAGGAATCGCATGACACGGCAACCCCACCGACCCGCATGCCCTTGCATTGTGATGCCCACTCCAGGACGCTGTCCTCCCCACCGTATGACCCGGCCGGGAGGTGCAATGTGACGTCGAACTCCAGCATGCCTTTCGTCATGTCCTCCGTGAGGCTGTGTAAAACACCCCCTACAGGAACCCCAGTGGCCATTGCCATGACTTGCTGCTCCACTGCCTTCCGCGGGGCAGCACAGAGCCCCTGCGTCTCGGCCACGCTAGCAGCAAGCTGAACGCCACCATAGTACACCTCTATGTACGTGCCAGAGTTGATGCATGCCTTAAACCCATAGCTCCGGGAGGCCACGCTGAGGGTGAGGTTGAACGAGAGGCCCCTCGTCGGGTCAAGACCGGAGATAGAGTCTATCGCAACGGAGTAATGGTTGTCGAGCCCATAGTACTCAATCGGGACAGCTATGCACAGGATGATCACGATGCAGGACATAACAGCAAAACACCAGGCGCAGCATTCTCTAGTGGCCTTGGCCTTCTTCTCCATGATCTCCTGATCTCCATAGGCTGGCTGCCTCTCAACTTCGTCGTCCATCTCCGGCAGCCTTGCCATGTGCTTGGACTTTTCGTTAAGGGCTTGGATTGGTTTGTGTTTGGCCTGTCTGCAGAACTTGAAAGATCAATCTAGGTTTATATATGGACAAAAAAAATAGAGAGGTCGGTTGATGGATGGCAGTGAGATAAACGTACGTACGGGAGTAGCTACTTTCGTTGGGAATCGTAACTGATGACCGGATCAATATTTATTTTATGGGGAAAACAAACGTACAGCCAACCTTCCCCGCTGTAAAACTATTGTGATCTGATTTTCATT
>NW_021263558.1:2792-5916 GCF_002162155.2 Triticum dicoccoides
CCCCGCAGTGTCAGCGGCGAGCTCGACGACGTTGAGACTGGAACGGATGCCGGTGAAGGTTGCGGGTGGAAGCCCCTTGGTGAAGATATCGGCGAACTGCGCGCTGGTGGGAACATGAAGAACCCTCACCTCACCTAATGCTACTTTCTCATGTACAAAGTGTATGTCAATCTCGATATGCTTAGTTTTACGATGCTGGACCGGATTACAGGACATGTATACAGCAGAAATGTTGTCGCAGTACACGACAGTGGCCCTCTGGATGGGTCGATGAAGTTCACCAAGCAGTTGGCGAAGCCAAACTGTCTCAGCAACAGCTTGAGCTACCGAGCGGTACTCGGCTTCCGCGGAGGACCTGGAGACGGTTAGCTGTCGTTTTGACGACCAAGAAATCAAATTATCACCCAAAAAAACACAGTATCCGGAAGTAGATCGTCGAGTATCGGGGCAACCTGCCCAGTCTGCATCAGAGTAGGCTGTAAGAGAAGAGGTGTTGATGAGAAGACCGTGATCCAGGGTGCCTTTGAGGTAACGGAGGATGCGCTTAATGTGGTTAAAGTGAGGGACGCAGGGATCATGCATGTACAGGCAGGCTTGTTGCACGGAGTAGGTGATCTCAGGGCGGGTGAGGTCATGTATTGTAAGGCTCCTGTGAGGCTGCGATAGAGGGTAGGATCAGGGTATGGATCACCGGACGCAGAGAGTTTGGAACCAACTTCAGTGGGAGTGCGCGTGGGATGACACTCGAGCATGCCGGCCTTGGAAAGGATGTCAAGAGCGTATTGCCGCTGGGACAAAAAGAGGCCTGAAGACGAGCGGGAGACAGCGACACCGAGGAAGTGATGAAGCTGCCCGAGATCGGTCATACAAAATTCGGCACGGAGAGAAGAAATGACGTGCTCGAGAAAAGATGTGGAGGAGGCGGTGAGAACTATATCATCTACGTATAGGAGAAGGTAGGCGAGGTGGTCATGAGACTTGAAGACGAAGAGAGAGGAGTCAGATTGCGACGGGATGAACCCAATGGTGCGGATGAACGAGGCGAAACGTGTGAACCAGGCCCGGGGAGCTTGTTTGAGCCCATACAACGACTTCTGCAAGTGACAGACGTGATCAGGGAAGGTCGGGTCGGCGAACCCGAGAGGTTGACAAACACTGTCTCATTCAGAGAGCCGTGAAGAAAGGCGCTTTTCACATCAAGCTGATGGATGGGCCACGCAGAAGAAACAGCAATGCTTAAGACCGTGCGGATTGTACTGGGCTTAACTATGGGAGAGAACGTCACCGACAAACCCACCGAGCTTTGTAACTAGAGAGAGAGCCGTCAGACTTGAATTTGTGGCAAAAGACCCATTTCCCTGAGACGGCGTTGGCACCGGGAGGGCGTGGAACGAGTGTCCACGTGTGGTTGAGGAGGAGGGCGTCATGTTCTTCTTTCATAGCTCGAAACCAGTTGGGGTCAAGAAGGGCTTGTTTATAGGATGTGGGAAGAGGAGAAATGGGAGGAGAAGAGATGGAGGCTGTTAAGTTGAGATGACGAGTGGGAAGACCAAAACCGGCCTTGCCACGAGTGCACATGGGATGAGCATTGGCAGGGACTTGGACAGGAACCGCATGGGATGGAAGAGGACGAGCGACGTCAGGAGATGGAGTGGCAGCGGATTGGTGGCTGGACGTCGCACGTGCTAGACTGGGATCTGCATGGACGGGGGCGGTCGGTGCATGCGCGTTGGCAGCATCTGCATGGGCGCGCGGAGTGGCGGGTGCTGGCGGGTCTGATGGATGGGTGGAAGTAGTGGTGGTAGGTGAGAGATGGGGCGGGAGAATCGCTGGTGGGTGCCCGATCGACGTGAACAGTGCCATGCACAGCATGCACGTCGATCGCGGAGTGGCGAGGGCACCTGGACGTAGGAGCGGCGGAGATAGGTAATGACAGGTTGGGCGGGGTGTGATGAGCAAAGGGAAAAGCCGATTCATCAAAGACGACATGGCGGGAGAGAATCATTTTTCTAGTGGGAAGATGAAGACAACGGTAGCCACGGTGATCGTCGGAATAGCCAAGAAAGACGCAAGGAAGCGAGCGTGGTTCGAGCTTGGCGGACAGATTCGGAAAACAGAGGCAGCCAAACACTTTGAGATCAGTGTAGGTGGGATGATGAAGGAAAAGGGATTCGTAGGGAGTGGTTTTCGGACATGTTTTGGTAGGGCGGATGTTGAGGAGAAATGTGGCATGGCGGAGAGACTCGACCCAGTATTTGGGTGGCATGGAAGCATGGATGAGAAGAGTGCGGAGAATGTCATTGATACTGCGCAGAGATCTCTCGTGTTGGGTAACGTAGTAATTTCAAAAAAATTTCCTATGCACACGCAAGATCATGGTGATGCATAGCAACGAGAGGGGAGAGTGTTGTCTACGTACCCTCGTAGACCGAAGCGAAAGCGTTGACGCAACGTAGAGGAAGTAGTCGTACGTCTTCCCGATCCGACCGATCCAAGCACCGATACTCCGGCACCTCCGAGTTCTTGGCACACGTTCAGCTCGATGATGATCCCCGGGCTCCGATCCAGCAAAGCGTCGGGGAGGAGTTCCGTCAGCACGACGGCGTGGTGACGATCTTGATGTTCTACCATCGCAGGGCTTCGCCTAAGCACTGCAACAATATGACCGAGGTAGAATATGGTGGAGGAGGGCACCGCACACGGCTAAGGAACGATCACAAATATCAACTTGTGTGTCTATGGGGTGCCCCCTGCCCCCGTATATAAAGGAGTGGAGGAGGGGAGGGCCGGCCCTCTCTATGGCGCGTCCTAGGGGAGTCCTACTCCCACCGGGAGTAGGATTCCCCCTTTCCTAGTCCAACTAGGAGTCCTTCCATGTAGTAGGAGTCGGAAACAAGGAAAGGGCGCAGCCCCTCACCCTAGTCCAATTCGGACTAGGCCTTGGCGGGGCGCGCGGCCTGCCCTAGGCAGCCCCTCTCTCTTTCCCGTATGGCCCAATAAGGCCCAATACTTCTCCCGGCGAATTCCCGTAACTCTCCGGTACTCCGAAAAATACCCGAATCACTCGGAACCTTTCCGATGTCCGAATATAGTCGTCCAATATATCGATCTTTACGTCTCGACC
>NW_021263559.1:0-1155 GCF_002162155.2 Triticum dicoccoides
GTGTGGCGGCGCGGCGTGGGGCGGCGGAGAGGAGAGGAGAGGTGTTGGTTTGATGTGTTTAGAGGGGGGGGTGCTTGGGTATTTATATTGGGGAGGGGAGGGTTTTGCTTGGGGTAGGGGACAAGAAATAGATTAGGATTAGAAAACAAGAGGAAAAGATCTAGAAATAGATACGGAATAAACGAACATAGGACAAGAGTCCTACTAGGACTAGGCAAAAGAAGGAAGCGGCGGCTCCCTGGTGCATGCGCGCTATGGCCTCTTGGCCGGCCGGCGGCTAGCGGCTTGGGCCTTTGGCCCAAGGCGCTGCGAATTTTTTTTTTTAACGGTCTCGCGCGCAGAGAAATAAATAAAAGAAAATCTAAACGAACTCCAAAATTTAATAAAGTAAATTTTCCCCGACTCCTAAAAAATGAGTCGAACAAAATGAACTTTACTCGGGGCCTAAAATAAAATTTTCAAAAACGCGCATTTTCCCTATCCGAATAAAATGCAAATAAAACTCCGGCAAACAAAATTTGATCTATTTATTAAATCTTCATTTTTCTAAATTTGGGAAAGTCATATTATTCCCTCTCTTATATTTTTGATAACGGAAAATAATTGAAGATGAAATAAATAAATCAAATGATCCTCTTTTCAATTCGAGAAAACTCTCAAATATGAAAATAACGAAATCTCCAACTCTCTCCAAGGGTCCTGAGTTGCGTGAAATTTCTAGGATCGACCAAAATGCAAGAAAATAAAATATGCATGATGATCTATTCCAAATTGAAAATAAATTCAAAGGGGCTTTGGAATTTAATTCTTTGAAACTCCCAACTCATATTTCATATAATTTGAAGAAGTCATTTTATCTTCTCTCGTGAAAATCATTGAGTCGCATAAAGTTTCAGAATTGGAATATTTCCAAATGAAATTCAATTATTTTTCAAACACCCTTTTCATTTTTAAATGGAAGAAGTCATGTCATCTTCTCTCTAGGGTTTTGTGTTTGAAAAGCATTTGAATTCATGGAGATCAGAAAGCAAATATGAGAGTTTGGGAAAGTCCTTTTATTCCCTCTCATTTAACTTTCAAAAAGTTTCGAATTCACTCACTTTCAGTCAATCAATCAAGCAATCAATCAAATCTATCTATTTGTTTATAACATTC
>NW_021263560.1:0-2452 GCF_002162155.2 Triticum dicoccoides
CCAAGGGCCTCCTGCCCCCGCTCCCCGCCCACCCCGGACTGTAGGCCAGGAGTGGTCGCCGGCGCCAACGGTGGGGCGGTCCCCCTAGGCGCGGAAGGTGGAGAGGACCCCAAGGCCAACCGCCCCAAGCCCCCTCCAAAGACTGGGCCTGCCTCCTGCGGCATCGGCCCAGCGATAGGAGAAGGCGGCACCGAGGCCACCTGGCCCGGCCCCCCTCCCGAAGGTGACCCCTCCCTCATGGTAGCACTGACCGGAGCGAGAGGAGAAGGGGGCGCCGAGGCCACCTGCCTCGACCCCCCTGCACAGCTCGGAGCCACCACCTGCAGTTCTGCCGTCTCAACAAAAACCGAGGGGGGCGAGATCACTATCTCCAAACCCTGCTCCGCGCAAGAGCCCTCCACACCCAGACCCTCAAAGTCCAACGCGAGTAAAGAGTGCTCAAAATCCTCCACAGACTCCACCCGCTCGCTCCAAAGTCTCGAAGGTGCAGAAGCGGCCTCAATAGATCCAAATCTCAGAGTGGTCGGCGGCAGTGAAGAGGGAGGCGCCGTCCTATCTCCGGTCGTCTGAGCAACAGACCTCGGTCCCTCAGACATCTCTCATCCAGGATCAGCGGTCGGAGTCTCCTTAACCCCCGCACCCTCATCATCCTCGTGCATATCAACATCAGTGGCAGCAGGTGCCTCAGCAAACAGGCTTTCATCCTCAAACTCAATCTGAAGGTTATAAACCTGGCCTCGATAAGCCCACTTGACCACATCAGGCACAAACTCGATGTCCAAAATATTGACCAGTAAGCGAGCAACCCCATGTGCTCTAGTAAATGCCATATCCACTCTCTCAGGCTTTCCCACCATGATGCCCAAACTAGCAATGACCCTAGCATCCTGCATAGGTTTGGAAGGAGCTCCCGAAAAACATAACCAAGCCTGGGTAAGAGGTTTACCCTGAGGCTCAACCAACTTCCACTCGTGAAACTCAAGGATGCCCTCAGTACCTGGCACTTTGCACATCCCGAAACTCAACAGCCTCTGTAAATCCTCCACTGACGGGAACTCAACCCTGAACAAGTTTGCCTCTAGACTGACAAGCTCCCAATGGAAGTCCCCTGGGGCCAGCTCCCGGAGCCGCTGCACAATCTGGGACTCAGAGACTTCTCCTTTAGTCACTTTAACAATCCCAGTTGTCACACTCTGAACCTCATCAGGAGCCTCCCTCTCGGTCGGAGACTCAAAAAAGGTGATCTCAGCACAGTACACTCCATACATCATAAGAGTCGGTACCTGCTCCCTCAAAAGCAGAGAAATCCCCGACTCATGGGCTGGCTTGCCACATGTATCGCATAAAACGGCCACACACTCAGCAATGAAATGGCCCTTATCGCCACAGCGGTAACATAACATCCTGTCTTTCTTGTGCGCATACTTGGCCGCCCTGTCCAGCTCAACCCTGTCAGAACCCTCCACCGACATTGACTCAATCTCACCATTAGCAAGAACTACCACGTCAGCCAGTGCCATCACCACCTCCATAGCCTGGCAAGACAACCCAGTCTCCGCAGTATCCTCGCCAACAGCTGGCTGGTCCACAATAACAGGATGCTGCCGTGGACGATAGCGGCCACCTCGGCCACCACGGTTACCACGAAAACCACCACGGTTACGATTAGCCGGTCCAGACGCCCCTTCGACGAAGCCGCCCGTTGGCCCCATGAAAGGCCTCTCGGCCGAGCCATTGCTCTGCCAGGCATGCCCCCGACCACCACCCGTGGACGAGCATCCCCGGTGCTGTCCATCTCCATACGCGTTATGCCCGTCATCACCCCACTGACCACGAGGCGCAGATGAAACTCCCCCATTAGCTAGAACCTGCGGCAACTGAGCCTGCTTCAACACCGGCGCCGTCGAGTTCTGCGCCTCCCTTGCCACGAAATGCGGCGGTCTGGCCCCGGGTTGTATCGCCACCGGTCGTAGATGGCCACTAGATACTGGAGGAGGTGGTCTCGGAGTCAGGACGCCTCGGCCCGCGCTGGCCGCAGGGCCCGGCACCGGTGGCCGAAGGCCAATCCGTCACGCAGCTGGCAGTGGTGAAGTCACCGGCGTGGGTGGCCGAGTGCCCGCAGTGCTAGACCCGCGGCCAATTGCGGTCGACCCGGGCGCGCCGTCTGCTTGTGGTGGCCTAGGGTCGCCGGCGTCCTGCGCCGCCCGGCCGATCCCAGCACCCGAGTGCAGGGGGACGGTCCCACGGCCAGCCCCGAGCAACGAAACTGTGCCACCGCGTCCAGTTCCCGGTGGCACACCATCTCCGCTGCGGCCACCCCCTGCCGGCAGCACAGGCCCTCCACAGCCCGCACCACCCGAGACACCGGACTTGCCAGGGGGCAAACCTCGACCAGCCATGTCCTGGAGAGGGGGAATGCGCCTAGCACGCCCCGCACCACGATCGGCCGGCG
>NW_021263561.1:0-2452 GCF_002162155.2 Triticum dicoccoides
CCAAGGGCCTCCTGCCCCCGCTCCCCGCCCACCCCGGACTGTAGGCCAGGAGTGGTCGCCGGCGCCAACGGTGGGGCGGTCCCCCTAGGCGCGGAAGGTGGAGAGGACCCCAAGGCCAACCGCCCCAAGCCCCCTCCAAAGACTGGGCCTGCCTCCTGCGGCATCGGCCCAGCGATAGGAGAAGGCGGCACCGAGGCCACCTGGCCCGGCCCCCCTCCCGAAGGTGACCCCTCCCTCATGGTAGCACTGACCGGAGCGAGAGGAGAAGGGGGCGCCGAGGCCACCTGCCTCGACCCCCCTGCACAGCTCGGAGCCACCACCTGCAGTTCTGCCGTCTCAACAAAAACCGAGGGGGGCGAGATCACTATCTCCAAACCCTGCTCCGCGCAAGAGCCCTCCACACCCAGACCCTCAAAGTCCAACGCGAGTAAAGAGTGCTCAAAATCCTCCACAGACTCCACCCGCTCGCTCCAAAGTCTCGAAGGTGCAGAAGCGGCCTCAATAGATCCAAATCTCAGAGTGGTCGGCGGCAGTGAAGAGGGAGGCGCCGTCCTATCTCCGGTCGTCTGAGCAACAGACCTCGGTCCCTCAGACATCTCTCATCCAGGATCAGCGGTCGGAGTCTCCTTAACCCCCGCACCCTCATCATCCTCGTGCATATCAACATCAGTGGCAGCAGGTGCCTCAGCAAACAGGCTTTCATCCTCAAACTCAATCTGAAGGTTATAAACCTGGCCTCGATAAGCCCACTTGACCACATCAGGCACAAACTCGATGTCCAAAATATTGACCAGTAAGCGAGCAACCCCATGTGCTCTAGTAAATGCCATATCCACTCTCTCAGGCTTTCCCACCATGATGCCCAAACTAGCAATGACCCTAGCATCCTGCATAGGTTTGGAAGGAGCTCCCGAAAAACATAACCAAGCCTGGGTAAGAGGTTTACCCTGAGGCTCAACCAACTTCCACTCGTGAAACTCAAGGATGCCCTCAGTACCTGGCACTTTGCACATCCCGAAACTCAACAGCCTCTGTAAATCCTCCACTGACGGGAACTCAACCCTGAACAAGTTTGCCTCTAGACTGACAAGCTCCCAATGGAAGTCCCCTGGGGCCAGCTCCCGGAGCCGCTGCACAATCTGGGACTCAGAGACTTCTCCTTTAGTCACTTTAACAATCCCAGTTGTCACACTCTGAACCTCATCAGGAGCCTCCCTCTCGGTCGGAGACTCAAAAAAGGTGATCTCAGCACAGTACACTCCATACATCATAAGAGTCGGTACCTGCTTCCTCAAAAGCAGAGAAATCCCCGACTCATGGGCTGGCTTGCCACATGTATCGCATAAAACGGCCACACACTCAGCAATGAAATGGCCCTTATCGCCACAGCGGTAACATAACATCCTGTCTTTCTTGCGCGCATACTTGGCCGCCCTGTCCAGCTCAACCCTGTCAGAACCCTCCACCGACATTGACTCAATCTCACCATTAGCAAGAACTACCACGTCAGCCAGTGCCATCACCACCTCCATAGCCTGGCAAGACAACCCAGTCTCCGCAGTATCCTCGCCAACAGCTGGCTGGTCCACAATAACAGGATGCTGCCGTGGACGATAGCGGCCACCTCGGCCACCACGGTTACCACGAAAACCACCACGGTTACGATTAGCCGGTCCAGACGCCCCTTCGACGAAGCCGCCCGTTGGCCCCATGAAAGGCCTCTCGGCCGAGCCATTGCTCTGCCAGGCATGCCCCCGACCACCACCCGTGGACGAGCATCCCCGGTGCTGTCCATCTCCATACGCGTTATGCCCGTCATCACCCCACTGACCACGAGGCACAGATGAAACTCCCCCATTAGCTAGAACCTGCGGTAACTGAGCCTGCTTCAACACCGGCGCCGTCGAGTTCTGCGCCTCCCTTGCCACGAAATGCGGCGGTCTGGCCCCGGGTTGTATCGCCACCGGTCGTAGATGGCCACTAGATACTGGAGGAGGTGGTCTCGGAGTCAGGACGCCTCGGCCCGCGCTGGCCGCAGGGCCCGGCACCGGTGGCCGAAGGCCAATCCGTCACGCAGCTGGCAGTGGTGAAGTCACCGGCGTGGGTGGCCGAGTGCCCGCAGTGCTAGACCCGCGGCCAATTGCGGTCGACCCGGGCGCGCCGTCTGCTTGTGGTGGCCTAGGGTCGCCGGCGTCCTGCGCCGCCCGGCCGATCCCAGCACCCGAGTGCAGGGGGACGGTCCCACGGCCAGCCCCGAGCAACGAAACTGTGCCACCGCGTCCAGTTCCCGGTGGCACACCATCTCCGCTGCGGCCACCCCCTGCCGGCAGCACAGGCCCTCCACAGCCCGCACCACCCGAGACACCGGACTTGCCAGGGGGCAAACCTCGACCAGCCATGTCCTGGAGAGGGGGAATGCGCCTAGCACGCCCCGCACCACGATCGGCCGGCG
>NW_021263562.1:0-1002 GCF_002162155.2 Triticum dicoccoides
CCAACAGACTCTTAGCATCGCTACGAGTGAGAAAATCTCATCGTAGTCAACTCCTTGAACTTGTCGGAAAACATCTTAACGACAAGTCGAGCTTTCTTAATGGTGACATTTACCATCATTGTCCGTCTTCCTTTTGAAATCCATCTGTACTCATTAGCCTTACGACCATCGAGCCGTTCTGCCAAAGTCTACACTTTGTTTTCATACATGGATCCTCTCTCAGATTTTATGGCCTCAAGCCATTTATCGGAATCCGGGCCCACCATCGCTTCTCCATAGCTCGTAGGTTCATTGTTGTCTAGCAACATGACCTTCAAGACAGGATTACGTACCACTCTGAAGTAGTACGCATCCTTGTCATCCTACGAGGTTTGGGAGTGACTTGATCCGAAGTTTCATGATCAATATCATAAGCTTCCACTTCAATTGGTGTAGGTGCCACAGGAACAGCTCCCTGTGCCCTGTCACACACTAGTTGAAGAGACGGTTCAATAACCTCATCAAGTCTCCACCATCCTCCCACTCAATTCTTTCGAGAGAAACTTATCCTCGAGAAAGGACCCGATTCTAGAAACAATCCATATTGCTTTCGGATCTGAATTAGGAGGTATACCCAACTGTTTTGGGTTTCCTATGAAGATGCATTTTATCCGCTTTGGGTTCGAGCTTATCAACCTGAAACTTTTTCATATAAGCGTCGCAGCCCCAAACTTTTAAGAAACGACAACTTAGGTTTCTCTAAACCATAATTCATACGGTGTCATCTCATCAGAATTACGTGGTGCCCTATTTAAAGTGAATGTGGTTGTCTCTAATGCCTAACCCATGAACGATAGTGGTAATTCGATAAGAGACATCATGGTACGCACCATATCCAATAGGGTGCAACTATGATGTTCGGACACACCATCACATTATGGTGTTCCAGGCGGTATTAATTGCGAAACAATTTCCACAATGTCTTAATTGTGTGCCAAAACTCGTAACTCAGATATTCATCTC
>NW_021263563.1:0-641 GCF_002162155.2 Triticum dicoccoides
GGGGGGTAGCAATGCCACCGGAGCGTCGTACCGGGCCCTCATACATGCGGGGTGGTGTTGTGGCATGTCCGAAGAGGCGGGACGCGTCTCCGGGTTGTGGCCCCCCTCACGGACAGCAATGAAACGGTGGTAGACGTTCTGCGGTAACGATGCAGCGTGAATATTATTAAATACTTGGAGCGCGATAAAATCATGAGTTTTCTACACAACGTGGGTACATGTGCTATAGGACTGATGGTAATTTTTCATATTTTTTTGTGATGGAGAAGTATCTGAACACTTCCCTCTACGCGGATTGCTCTTCGCACGTCTACGACTGTGGCCGGCGGCCTTCGGGGGGTAGCATACCGTAAAATCTTGCGTAGGCGGCCTCTCACAAGTCTGGAAGTGTTGAGGCGGTTGCAAACGCCCAGCACGCGTCTCCGGTGCGTGCCCCCCCCCCTCACGGACGGTGCCGCCGCCGGCACCTCGAGGAGGGAAACGGACGCGTCGGGTCTACACGGAGTGGATGTAGCTGTGGGCCTGGCCCGGATGTTGCTCCCCGGTGTCCCTCTGGGCCGACCCGACACAACCGGGTGGAGAGGTCCACTGGTCAAAGCCCGTCCGTGCAAAGTCAAAGGGCTAGATCCCGTGGTCAAACG
>NW_021263564.1:0-1124 GCF_002162155.2 Triticum dicoccoides
ACCACGTGATGATCGGGTGTGATGGATTCTTACGTTCACATACAACGGGTGTAAGACAGTTTTACACAGCGAAAACACTTAGGGTTAACTTGACGAGCCTAGCATGTGTAGACATGGCCTCGGAACACGGAGACCGAAAGGTCGAACACGAATCGTATGGAAGATACGATCAACATGAGAATGTTCACCGACGATGACTAGTCCGTCTCACGTGATGATCGGACACGGGCTAGTCGACTCGGATCGTGTAACACTTAGATGACTAGAGGGATGTCTAATCTAAGTGGGAGTTCATAATTTGATTAGAACTTTATTATCATGAACTTAGTCTAAAACCTTTGCAAATATGTCTTGTAGATCAATGGCCAACGCTAATGTCAACATGAACTTCAACGCGTTCCTAGAGAAAACCAAGCTGAAAGATGATGGCAGCAACTATACGGACTGGGTCCGGAACCTAAGGATCATCCTCATAGCTGCCAGGAAACAATATGTCCTAGAAGGACCGCTAGGTAACGCTCCCGTCCCAGAGAACCAAGACATTATGAATGCTTGGCAGTCTCGTGCTGATGATTACTCCCTCGTTCAGTGCGGCATGCTTTACAGCTTAGAACCGGGGTTCCAAAAGCGTTTTGAGCACCACGGAGCATATGAGATGTTCGAAGAACTGAAACTAGTTTTTCAAGCTCATGCCCGGGTCGAGAGATATGATGTCTCCGACAAGTTCTACAGTTGTAAGATGGAGGAAAACAGTTCTGTCAGTGAGCACATCCTGAAGATGTCTGGGTTGCACAACCATATGACCCAGCTGAACATTAACCTCCCAGATGAGGCGGTCATTGACAGAATCCTCCAGTCGCTCCCACCAAGCTACAAGAGCTTTGTGATGAACTACAACATGCAGGGGATGGAAAAGACCATTCCTGAAGTGTTCTCGATGCTGAAGTCAGCAGAGGCTGAAATCAAGAAAGAACATCAAGTGTTGATGGTCAATAAGACCACTAAGTTCAAGAAGGGCAAGGGTAAGAAGAACTTCAAGAAGGACGGCAAAGATGTTGCCGCGCCTGGTAAGCCAGTTACCGGGAAGAAGTCAAAGAATGGACCCAAGCCTGAGACTGAGTGCT
>NW_021263565.1:0-1691 GCF_002162155.2 Triticum dicoccoides
AGCAGGGCACTTTGCTAGAGAATGCCCCAAGGAGAAGGAAACTTGTGCTAGATAGTTGAGTTTGCAACAAAAGAAATGGAGTAGTGGTAGTAAGAACATTTTCTTTTAATATAGAGGTATTGAGTTGAGGCATGTAATGATTTGAGAATTAATAAAGTTAGCCTCGTTGGTATTGATATGGATTCTATGAGTTGTTACTCTATGAAGAAGGATTTTGACCATTTTGAGGATATGAGAAATATGGTCTATGGAAGATTTGTGCATTTTAAGGGTGGTAGTACCCTGTAAGAACCGTTGACCCCTGGAAAAGATAAGGATACTCCACTGAGTGGATTTCAGACAAAATGAATATGAGTTTTGTCTCGGTATGTGTGATACCCCAAGAGTATGTGGGATGAAGTTGGAGACCGACAGTTGTTTGGACCAAAGGTGATCAAAGGAGTCAAAATAGAATGATAAGTTTATTCGAAATCGACTGAAGGTAGCTCCGTCCAGGTAGAAGAGTTATGTAGACTCACAAACTCAAGGAGGTAGTCTATGAAATTGGAGATAGAGCATGTCTTCGTGTGACCCCTCTACGAGGAGTTAAACGGATGGGAGTTAAGGGACAGTTAGCCCCGAGATTTGTAGGACCATACCGAGTTTTGGAGTGTATGAGGGAAGTGGCCTACAAGTTGAGTTACCCGAAGGACTGTCAGGAGTTCAAGACGTGTTTCACGGTTCCCAGTTGAAGAAGTGCCATGCAGAGATGGCCAATATTCCCTTGTAAGGACGCTTGACCGCAGAAAGGATAATGATGTTCTACGAAGTGAATATGGACTTCATAAGTATAAGTTTTTATCTTGGTATGTGGGAAAATCCCACGAGGATGAAGAGATAAATTACTATTGGATATAACGGAGGTATGATGTTGGTAATATGGAGCAATGGAAACTCCATGATGAGTCTGAGTAATCATGTCCTAGTTTGGTGCCAATAGAAGGAAGGAAGACAGTACAATTGGATGGATTTAAGAATACTAGGAAGTTGGAAGTTGGAATAATGAACAGTTACCCGATGATAAGTTCAAGGACTACAAGTGATGAGATGGGCCATAACCCACAGGCCCCGGACCTGCGAAGAAGCAAGCACATTCTTGCTGAAGGAAAAACCCTGGAAGAAGTTACGACTTGTATCAACCGACGATTTTATAGGAGTTTACGCAAAACCTGAGAGTTGTTAAGTAACGATAGATGTTTTTTTTGGCTTGCAGAATCAATGGATTTTCCGAACTTGGTTCGTCGACAAGAAGAATTCTGCAATGCTTGTGAGGATGACCGAGTGTTAGAATGCGAGATTCGCTAAACCATGTACAAGGAAATGATTTGGGTGCGGGATGGATTGATCACCATACCGACTTACTCTTATTATTCGCTTTGCTATATGGGATGGTAAATCTGAGTGACTTACCTATAGTGGAGAGACGACGATCAAAACCTTGTTTGAACCTTAGAAAGGTATAGGTATTTTTTTTCCCTTGTACACGGCAGTTGTTGCCAACCGTAGGTTATACGGTGAGGTTCAACCCAGACCCTTTCCTGCAGGAGAACCATAAATTGTTGACCACCACGAGATATCGATAGTTGTTTAGCATTGGCGTCAGACCCGTCAGCTATGAAGACCCAGTTTCGGGATAACCTTACCAAGATGAA
>NW_021263566.1:0-4770 GCF_002162155.2 Triticum dicoccoides
TACGCAGTGGGGAAGAACCATTCAGAGCTAAAATATTTTTGACTATCACTCCTACTAAGAGAAACTATACTGCTTTTGCCACTCATTATGTCGAACACACAATAGATAGGAATGCCATGGACGAACTTTCGACAATTGAAGCACTTGCACCGCGCAGAATGTTGATTAAATTCCCATTTCCATGATCAATCATTTCCCGAAAGAAACACAAGGTTCCCTCCTTGAAAAATCTGGTGATAGTGCGCAGAGGAACCTGTTACCGCGAACGCTCTCGAGCCAGTCTGTCCAACAAAGAGGACTTGGTCACCCAAGTCTTTCACCTCAGACCACCGGCCCTTATCCAAGTCTGCCTCGAATACACGCCGACCCATTGTGTGGTGATCAAGCTTGAGCTCGTTCATCACTTCAAGAATAGTCCAACGCAGCATCAATAGCTTTGTGTTGTCGGCTGATGTGACTAGGTAGCATTTCATGTCCATGTAGCCCACATTGAGATGTTCTTTAATGACATGTTCCACGCGACTTTTGGACAATGAATCTCGGACAAACTCACGGATGAACAGATTCCCCATCTCTCAAACAACAAAGATCTTTCCATGATGGAAGGCTACTTCCTCGTAACAAAGGGTCCCGCCATGGTGCTGAGTAGCAAATGTGTCGGCTGATTCTCCATGGTCAACTCCTGTCCATCAACTAGCACCGATAGATCCAGTCACAAAATTGAATCTGGTACTCTTCAACACTGCTCCAGCACCCCTGCACGCTTTGTTTGACCACATGTCTCACCATTAGTGCCTTGGTCTATCGTTGTGTCCCGTGCTTATGGTACGCCTCGCCGCTATCACCGTGTCGAGCCTCTACTGTCCCGGTCGAGTCTCCAGGATAGCTAGCCCACACCACTCAACCCCCACTTTAGAGAACCATCGATCATCACTGATCAATGTCGAGTCTCACATATCTATCAGACCAATGGGCCCCAGTCCGATCCATGTGTCACTAGCTATCCCGCTGAAATAGGCTTCGACTCTCCATGCATTTACGTCGTAGACCCTCCATCAGCATAGAGTGAAGTCGTCCATGAGAATCCAGCTCCACCTTCAACATGACTCCATGTAGCTGGCCATGCTACCCTCGCGCCATGCCGACTTCAAGCTCTCATGTGTGCACTGCTTAATCAACCCCTGTGCCATAGTCTTGTCGAAGCCGCACGAACCCTCAAGCCTGCACCACGTGTTTCCATGCCTCAGAAACCAGCCACCACCAGGACCATGCTCCTATGTCGTCGTCGTCGCTGAAATCTCCACCGTCTTTTAATTTCACCAACATACACGTCAGTTCATCAGACAATCCAGTCCGACCCAGCCAAAATTATGCGACTACAACCATGCTCCACCCTGCATAGTGTCTGCTGATACGTCTCCAACGTATTCTATAATTTTTGATTGTTCCATGCTATTATATTATTCATCTTGGATGTTTTATATGCATTTATATGATAGTTTATAGGATTTTTGGGACTAACCTATTAACCTAGAGACAGTGTCGGTTTCTGTTTTTTCCTTGTTTTTGAGTTTTACAGAAAAGGAATACCAAATGGAGTCCAATTGACCTGCCAATTTTTGTGATTTTTTATGGACCAAAAGAAGCCCCCGACGTAAAAGAGTAGGGCCAGTAGAGTCCCAAGCCATCCACGAGGGTGGATGGCGCGCCCCCTACCTCGTGGATGACTCGGAGACTCCCCTGACGTGAAACCGACGCCAAAATTCCTATAAATACAGAAACCCCCGAAAGGAAACCTAGATCAGGAGTTCCGCCGCCTCAAGCCTCTAGAGCCACGGAAAACTAATCGGGAACCTTTTTCGGTACCCTGCCGGAGGGGGGATCCATCACCGGTGTCCATCTTCATCATCCCGATGCTCTCCATGACGAGGAGGGAGTAGTTCACCCTCGGGGTTGATGGTATGTACCAGTAGCTATGTGTTTGATCTCTTTCTCTCGTGTTCTTGATGTGGCACGATCTTGATGTACCACGAGATTTACTATTATAGTTGGATCTTATGATGTTTCTTCCCCTCTATCTTCTTGTAATGGATTGAGTTTTCCCTTTGGAATTATCTTATCGGCTTGAGTCTTTAAGGATTTGAGAACACTTGATGTATGTCTTGCGTGGGATACCCGTGGTGACAATGGGGTATTCTATTGATTCACTTGATGTATGTTTTAGTGATCAACTTGTGGGTTCCGTGACCTCGGGAATCTATGCATAGGGGTTGGCACACGTTTTCGTCTTGACTCTCCGGTAGAAACTTTGGGGCACTTTATGAGTTCTTTGTGTTGGTTTGACTAGATGAATCGGAGATTGTGTGATGCATATCGTATAATCATACCCGCGGATACTTGAGGTGACATTGGAGTATCTAGGTGATATTAGGTTATTGGTTGATGTCGTGGAATAGTCACGGCAAATGTCCTCGTGAAAGGACTTAGTCGTGGAGCCATCACCTCTAGGTTAGCTTAAAGGGGTTAAACGGGACAAACGACACAGGAGTTTATACTGGTTAATGTTAGGCCCCTTGTGGTGAAGGTAAAGGCCTAATCCAGTTTGAGGTGGTATTGCTTATGTCTCGATTACCAGGAAGCGAATCCGCTTGACCTAGCTTTTGATCTCTTCTGTTCTTCCCCTGAACCGCCACCGGGTCGTCCCTTTATATACACAGGTTGACGCCCAGCGGCTCATGGAGTCCCGGATGGATCATAGACAACGTGTCCGGCTTGGTGACTATCTTTACATGCCTTACAAGTCTTACATATATGGCGGTTTATTCCTACGGGCCTTAAGTCGCCCTTGGACCTTGGGCCGTTGGCTGTTAACCGCTACCTTCAATATCCTCGTGGGCTTCACCTTAAGAATCGCCATAGGTATAACCCGGCCCCTCCTGGGCGGGTCATACCTAATAGTTATATCCCCAACATTAGGCCCCAGGTTGATTTGAACTTCATGTCAATCTTCAACACTTAGGAAAAATCTTCCCTTCTTCACTTTGTGCGAGAATTCATAACCCGCCATGACATCATCTCTGGAATTGGTAGTAACCCGCCATGACATCACCTATAATTAATTTGCACAATATCTGATATATCTCAATGTATCTTTTATCTTTTAATAACTGTCCCGAGAATCAAGGCATCCTAGCAGCTGGACAACCATGTTTTGGCCTCCTCATTTTTCGCGCCCACTTATTAGCATTCTCCATATAAATAGGGTCGACTGCCTTTCTCATTCTCCCCCTTTTCCTTCATCTTCCTCCTCTCATGTCTCTCCTGTCACTCGAGCTCCACCAACGCTGCCGTGAAGCTCGCCGTCTGCCTCGTCCTTGGCCGCTGCATCAACCTGATTCAGACCAGAGAACACCGGCGCTCCACCGCAGTCTGATCTGCACCTGTAAGTGCTCACCCTCGTACACTCCAGATCTGCACTAGGGTTTCTATAGTTCCTCGTGTTCTTCATAGTTCGTCGTAGTTCTTCAACCCTATCACCTTTTGATCTAAAGATAGCCCAAAACTTGCATGGTAGTAGTTTTCCCCAGGCCTCAATGCTAGCGGACCCTTTTTCCTTGAAAAGAGATCTCATTAGAACTTATGAAATCCCCTGTACTGTTTTTAGGTCTTGATTTATTTCCTTTTTCTAAACTGCCACTGATCCAAATTTGCAACTGTAATCTGTAAAAACATGTTTGTCTAGTACTTAGTAAAAATTTCCCTCCTGATAGATCAATCTGGCCACGGCGGTTTACATCACCAGTTGTAGCTTAGATTCAACACTTCAAAAAACTTCACTTATTAGATGGACGTGAATCTGTTCATGGCGGCTTACATAACCCGCTGTAGCTAGTCATATACCATTAGGCCTCTTTTTAAGCCGCCATTCTGAATATATGCTGCAGTACTTTTCCTCCGGCTTAATTTGAACCGACCAAAATTGTTCATTTTCTTTTTAGGCTTCCTTTTTCACAATGCCGCCCAAGACAACCACTTCCTGCAACTGGGTATGCTCCATCGTCAGAGGGAACACACTTTGGGACTTTGAGAAAACTGGCTACTTACCAAAGATATCTGTTATGCATTATCGCGCCCCTAAACCGGAAGAAGAAAAACCTCAGCCAAAAGAGGGTGAAGTCATTGTATTTACTGATCACATGAACTGGGGCTTCTCACCGCCCGGCTCTAAATTCTTCCGGGATGTTCCGTACTTTTTCAACCTTCATCCTCAAGACATCGGACCCAATCCCGTGTCAAATATATGCAACTTACAAGTGTTCTGTGAGGTGTACCTTCAAGAAGAGCCTAGTGTGGAGCTGTTCAGAGAGTATTTTTATTTGAACCACCGAAACGAGTACTCAAACAGACCCAGTCTGGAGCTTGGTGGAATCTCAATTTAGAGAAGAAGAGATGCCATCTTTCCTTATGCTCATCTGGCGAGTCATCCCAAGGATTGGAATCAAACATGGTTCTATTGTAAAGACACCTCTCCGGCTGACAAGAACCCACTGCCCGGCTTTCGTGCCCTGCGCCTGGATTCAAAACATATGCTCCCTGACAAGCTAACAGCAGTTGAACGCAAGAAACTCGCCCCTACCATTGCCAAGGTTAAGGCTCTGTTGGGAAACGGCTTGACCGACATTGACTTAGTTCGATGCTGGGTTTCATGGCGGGTCATTCCCTTAAGTCGCCGCCCCATCTTAATGTGCACTTACACTGGCGCCAAAAAAG
>NW_021263566.1:4780-11441 GCF_002162155.2 Triticum dicoccoides
TACGCAGTGGGGAAGAACCATTCAGAGCTAAAATATTTTTGACTATCACTCCTACTAAGAGAAACTATACTGCTTTTGCCACTCATTATGTCGAACACACAATAGATAGGAATGCCATGGACGAACTTTCGACAATTGAAGCACTTGCACCGCGCAGAATGTTGATTAAATTCCCATTTCCATGATCAATCATTTCCCGAAAGAAACACAAGGTTCCCTCCTTGAAAAATCTGGTGATAGTGCGCAGAGGAACCTGTTACCGCGAACGCTCTCGAGCCAGTCTGTCCAACAAAGAGGACTTGGTCACCCAAGTCTTTCACCTCAGACCACCGGCCCTTATCCAAGTCTGCCTCGAATACACGCCGACCCATTGTGTGGTGATCAAGCTTGAGCTCGTTCATCACTTCAAGAATAGTCCAACGCAGCATCAATAGCTTTGTGTTGTCGGCTGATGTGACTAGGTAGCATTTCATGTCCATGTAGCCCACATTGAGATGTTCTTTAATGACATGTTCCACGCGACTTTTGGACAATGAATCTCGGACAAACTCACGGATGAACAGATTCCCCATCTCTCAAACAACAAAGATCTTTCCATGATGGAAGGCTACTTCCTCGTAACAAAGGGTCCCGCCATGGTGCTGAGTAGCAAATGTGTCGGCTGATTCTCCATGGTCAACTCCTGTCCATCAACTAGCACCGATAGATCCAGTCACAAAATTGAATCTGGTACTCTTCAACACTGCTCCAGCACCCCTGCACGCTTTGTTTGACCACATGTCTCACCATTAGTGCCTTGGTCTATCGTTGTGTCCCGTGCTTATGGTACGCCTCGCCGCTATCACCGTGTCGAGCCTCTACTGTCCCGGTCGAGTCTCCAGGATAGCTAGCCCACACCACTCAACCCCCACTTTAGAGAACCATCGATCATCACTGATCAATGTCGAGTCTCACATATCTATCAGACCAATGGGCCCCAGTCCGATCCATGTGTCACTAGCTATCCCGCTGAAATAGGCTTCGACTCTCCATGCATTTACGTCGTAGACCCTCCATCAGCATAGAGTGAAGTCGTCCATGAGAATCCAGCTCCACCTTCAACATGACTCCATGTAGCTGGCCATGCTACCCTCGCGCCATGCCGACTTCAAGCTCTCATGTGTGCACTGCTTAATCAACCCCTGTGCCATAGTCTTGTCGAAGCCGCACGAACCCTCAAGCCTGCACCACGTGTTTCCATGCCTCAGAAACCAGCCACCACCAGGACCATGCTCCTATGTCGTCGTCGTCGCTGAAATCTCCACCGTCTTTTAATTTCACCAACATACACGTCAGTTCATCAGACAATCCAGTCCGACCCAGCCAAAATTATGCGACTACAACCATGCTCCACCCTGCATAGTGTCTGCTGATACGTCTCCAACGTATTCTATAATTTTTGATTGTTCCATGCTATTATATTATTCATCTTGGATGTTTTATATGCATTTATATGATAGTTTATAGGATTTTTGGGACTAACCTATTAACCTAGAGACAGTGTCGGTTTCTGTTTTTTCCTTGTTTTTGAGTTTTACAGAAAAGGAATACCAAATGGAGTCCAATTGACCTGCCAATTTTTGTGATTTTTTATGGACCAAAAGAAGCCCCCGACGTAAAAGAGTAGGGCCAGTAGAGTCCCAAGCCATCCACGAGGGTGGATGGCGCGCCCCCTACCTCGTGGATGACTCGGAGACTCCCCTGACGTGAAACCGACGCCAAAATTCCTATAAATACAGAAACCCCCGAAAGGAAACCTAGATCAGGAGTTCCGCCGCCTCAAGCCTCTAGAGCCACGGAAAACTAATCGGGAACCTTTTTCGGTACCCTGCCGGAGGGGGGATCCATCACCGGTGTCCATCTTCATCATCCCGATGCTCTCCATGACGAGGAGGGAGTAGTTCACCCTCGGGGTTGATGGTATGTACCAGTAGCTATGTGTTTGATCTCTTTCTCTCGTGTTCTTGATGTGGCACGATCTTGATGTACCACGAGATTTACTATTATAGTTGGATCTTATGATGTTTCTTCCCCTCTATCTTCTTGTAATGGATTGAGTTTTCCCTTTGGAATTATCTTATCGGCTTGAGTCTTTAAGGATTTGAGAACACTTGATGTATGTCTTGCGTGGGATACCCGTGGTGACAATGGGGTATTCTATTGATTCACTTGATGTATGTTTTAGTGATCAACTTGTGGGTTCCGTGACCTCGGGAATCTATGCATAGGGGTTGGCACACGTTTTCGTCTTGACTCTCCGGTAGAAACTTTGGGGCACTTTATAAGTTCTTTGTGTTGGTTTGAATAGATGAATCGGAGATTGTGTGATGCATATCGTATAATCATACCCGCGGATACTTGAGGTGACATTGGAGTATCTAGGTGATATTAGGTTATTGGTTGATGTCGTGGAATAGTCACGGCAAATGTCCTCGTGAAAGGACTTAGTCGTGGAGCCATCACCTCTAGGTTAGCTTAAAGGGGTTAAACGGGACAAACGACACAGGAGTTTATACTGGTTAATGTTAGGCCCCTTGTGGTGAAGGTAAAGGCCTAATCCAGTTTGAGGTGGTATTGCTTATGTCTCGATTACCAGGAAGCGAATCCGCTTGACCTAGCTTTTGATCTCTTCTGTTCTTCCCCTGAACCGCCACCGGGTCGTCCCTTTATATACACAGGTTGACGCCCAGCGGCTCATGGAGTCCCGGATGGATCATAGACAACATGTCCGGCTTGGTGACTATCTTTACATGCCTTACAAGTCTTACATATATGGCGGTTTATTCCTACGGGCCTTAAGTCGCCCTTGGACCTTGGGCCGTTGGCTGTTAACCGCTACCTTCAATATCCTCGTGGGCTTCACCTTAAGAATCGCCATAGGTATAACCCGGCCCCTCCTGGGCGGGTCATACCTAATAGTTATATCCCCAACATTAGGCCCCAGGTTGATTTGAACTTCATGTCAATCTTCAACACTTAGGAAAAATCTTCCCTTCTTCACTTTGTGCGAGAATTCATAACCCGCCATGACATCATCTCTGGAATTGGTAGTAACCCGCCATGACATCACCTATCATTAATTTGCACAATATCTGATATATCTCAATGTATCTTTTATCTTTTAATAACTGTCCCGAGAATCAAGGCATCCTAGCAGCTGGACAACCATGTTTTGGCCTCCTCATTTTTCGCGCCCACTTATTAGCATTCTCCATATAAATAGGGTCGACTGCCTTTCTCATTCTCCCCCTTTTCCTTCATCTTCCTCCTCTCATGTCTCTCCTGTCACTCGAGCTCCACCAACGCTGCCGTGAAGCTCGCCGTCTGCCTCGTCCTTGGCCGCTGCATCAACCTGATTCAGACCAGAGAACACCGGCGCTCCACCGCAGTCTGATCTGCACCTGTAAGTGCTCACCCTCGTACACTCCAGATTTGCACTAGGGTTTCTATAGTTCCTCGTGTTCTTCATAGTTCGTCGTAGTTCTTCAACCCTATCACCTTTTGATCTAAAGATAGCCCAAAACTTGCATGGTAGTAGTTTTCCCCAGGCCTCAATGCTAGCGGACCCTTTTTCCTTGAAAAGAGATCTCATTAGAACTTATGAAATCCCCTGTACTGTTTTTAGGTCTTGATTTATTTCCTTTTTCTAAACTGCCACTGATCCAAATTTGCAACTGTAATCTGTAAAAACATGTTTGTCTAGTACTTAGTAAAAATTTCCCTCCTGATAGATCAATCTGGCCACGGCGGTTTACATCACCAGTTGTAGCTTAGATTCAACACTTCAAAAAACTTCACTTATTAGATGGACGTGAATCTGTTCATGGCGGCTTACATAACCCGCTGTAGCTAGTCATATACCATTAGGCCTCTTTTTAAGCCGCCATTCTGAATATATGCTGCAGTACTTTTCCTCCGGCTTAATTTGAACCGACCAAAATTGTTCATTTTCTTTTTAGGCTTCCTTTTTCACAATGCCGCCCAAGACAACCACTTCCTGCAACTGGGTATGCTCCATCGTCAGAGGGAACACACTTTGGGACTTTGAGAAAACTGGCTACTTACCAAAGATATCTGTTATGCATTATCGCGCCCCTAAACCGGAAGAAGAAAAACCTCAGCCAAAAGAGGGTGAAGTCATTGTATTTACTGATCACATGAACTGGGGCTTCTCACCGCCCGGCTCTAAATTCTTCCGGGATGTTCCGTACTTTTTCAACCTTCATCCTCAAGACATCGGACCCAATCCCGTGTCAAATATATGCAACTTACAAGTGTTCTGTGAGGTGTACCTTCAAGAAGAGCCTAGTGTGGAGCTGTTCAGAGAGTATTTTTATTTGAACCACCGAAACGAGTACTCAAACAGACCCAGTCTGGAGCTTGGTGGAATCTCAATTTAGAGAAGAAGAGATGCCATCTTTCCTTATGCTCATCTGGCGAGTCATCCCAAGGATTGGAATCAAACATGGTTCTATTGTAAAGACACCTCTCCGGCTGACAAGAACCCACTGCCCGGCTTTCGTGCCCTGCGCCTGGATTCAAAACATATGCTCCCTGACAAGCTAACAGCAGTTGAACGCAAGAAACTCGCCCCTACCATTGCCAAGGTTAAGGCTCTGTTGGGAAACGGCTTGACCGACATTGACTTAGTTCGATGCTGGGTTTCATGGCGGGTCATTCCCTTAAGTCGCCGCCCCATCTTAATGTGCACTTACACTGGCGCCAAAAAAGGTCCACTGCGCCACAACTCCGATGACTTAACTGACGACGCCATCAATGAGATGACGAAGTCTCTTTTGCATGAAAGTCCAGCGGACTGCAGCAAGGTGGGCCTGAGCCCTTTCTGCAAATCTAACCCGGCACCAAGGGTAAGCCGCCAAAGCTTTTATTTCTCCTTCATCCTTGAATACCTTGTTTTAACTTAACCTTGATGACCCTTACTGGTTGATAACGATTTTGGAAGAAAGAATCTGATCATGAAGCTGCCAAGAGGGCCAGGAAGGCCAAGAAAGCCGCCAAGAAAACCACTAAGAAGAAGGGGAAGAAACCCAACGCTTTGGAGATGCTTGCACTAGACGACAGTTCTGAGTCGGAGGTAGCCCTTGACTCTCTTGGCTCCTTTTTCAACCATCTTATTGACATTGATTATCATCAGGATGACACAAGGACTAGTCAAGCAATCGAAGAAGAGGTAACTATCATTTCCTCCGACTCCGAGCCCTTGCCAAGACAGAAAATTCGGAGAGTAACCCGGAAAATAAGCTTTTCACAACCCTTAGCTCATCTGGATCCTCACTTTCTTTTGAAGTAATAGCAGCATGAGAGCCGGCGGCAGACTCGGACTAGCAGGGATGAAGAACTATCCTCCAGCTTACTGAACATGCCAAGGAAACTTCAAAATGAGGCCACCCCTAATTCAAATTCTTTATATCCTCTGGCGGGTCTCACTCGTCAACCACTTCATTCCTCCAACTCAAATTATCAGGAAACATCTCGTTCCTCTTCCGGCGACTCATCTCAATCGCATTTGCTGGCTTTCAAGACTGCCCCTGCTATGTCTTGAGCTTGCGTTGGTTTTCCTTGAAGAGGAAAGGGTGATGCAGCACAGTAGCGTAAGTATTTCCCTCAGTTTTTGAGAACCAAGGTATCAATCCAGTAGGAGGCTCCTCACAAGTCCCACGCACCTACACAAACAAACAAGAACTCGCAACCAACACAATAAATGGGTTGTCAATCCCTTCAAGGCCACTTGCGAAAGTGAGATCTGATAGAGATAATATGATAGGATAAATATATTTTTGGTATTTTATGATATAGATTGGAAAAGTAAAGATGCAAATAAAAGTAGATTGAAAGCTTATATGATAAGAGATATACCCGGCGGCCATAGGTTTCACTAGTGGCTTCTCTCAAGATAGCACAATTATTACGGTGGGTGAACAAATTACTGTCGAGCAATTGATAGAAAAGTGAATAATTACGAGATTATCTAGGCATGATCATGTATATATGCATCACGTCCGTGACAAGTAGACCGACTCCTGCTTGCATCTACTACTATTACTCCACACATCGACCGCTATCCAGCATGCATCTAGAGTATTAAGTTCATGAAGAACAGAGTAACGCATTAAGAAAGATGACATGATGTAGAGGGATAAACTCATGAAATATGATATAAACCCCATCTTTTTATCCTCGATGGCAACAATACAATACGTGCCTTGCTGCCCCTGCTGTCACTGGGAAAGGACACCGCAAGATTGAACCCAAAGCTAAGCACTTCTCCCATGGCAAGAAAGATCAATCTAGTAGGCCAAACCAAACTGATAATTCGAAGAGAGTTGCAAAGATAACTTAATCACACGTAAAAGAATTCAGAGGAGATTCAAATATTTCTCATAGATAAACTTGATCATAAACCCACAATTCATCGGATCTCGACAAACACACCGCAAAAAGAGTTACATCGAATAGATCTCCAAGAAGAGGAAGGAGAACTTTGTATTGAGAATCAAAGAGAGAGAAGAAGCCATCTAGCTAATAACTATGGACCCGAAGGTCTGTGGTAAACTACTCACAACTCATCGGAGAGGCCTTGGAGATGATGTAGAGGCCCTCC
>NW_021263566.1:11571-13463 GCF_002162155.2 Triticum dicoccoides
AACATCCAAAAAGGTAATATAATAGCATGGAACAATAAAAAATTATAGATACGTTGGAGACGTATCAAGCATACCCAAGCTTAATTCCTGCTCGTCCTCGAGTAGGGAAATGATAAAACATAATTTTTGATGGGAATGCTACCTAGCATATTTCTCAATGTATTTCTCTTTACTGTGGCATGAATGTTCAGATCCAAATGATTCAAAATAAAAGTTCATATTGACATAAGAGTAATACTTCAAGCATACTAATAAAGCAATCATGTCTTCTCAAAATAACATGGCTAAAGAAAGTTATCCCTACAAAATCATATAGTCTGGCTGTTGCTCTATCTTCATCACACAAAGTATTTAATCATGCACAACCCCGATGATAAGCCAAGCAATTGATTCATACTTTAGTAATCTCAAACTTTTTTCAATTTTCACGCAATACATGAGCGTGAGCCATGGACATAGCACTATATGTGGAATAGAATGGTGGTTGTGGAGAAGACAAAAAAGGAGAAGATAGTCTCACATCAACTAGGCGTATCAACGGGCTATGGAGATGCCCATTAATAGATATCAATATGAGTGAGTAGGGATTGCCATGCAACGGATGCACTAGAGCTATAAATGTATGAAAGCTCAACAAAAGAAACTAAGTGGGTGTGCATCCAACTTCTATAATGAAGATCATCATTGGAATATACAAGCCAAGTTCTATAATGAAAAATTCCCACTAGTATATGAAAGTGACAACATAGGAGACTCTCTATCATGAAGATCATGGTGCTACTTTGAAGCACAAGTGTGGTAAAAAGGATAGTAGCATTGTCCCTTTTCTCTTTTTATCTCATTTTTTTCTTTTTTTTCTTTTTTTCTATTTCTTTTTTTCCTTTTTCTTTTTTTCCTTTTTTTATTTGGCCTTTCTCTTTATTTTTCTTTTTTTTTCTTTTGAAGTCTGAAGTCTCATCCCAACTTGTGGGGGAATCATAGTCTCCATCATCCTTTCCTCACTGGGACAATGCTCTAATAATGAATATCATCACACTTTTATTTATTTACAACTCAAAATTACAACTCGATACTTAGAACAAGATATGACTCTATATGGATGCCTCCGGCGGTGTACCGGGATATGCAATGAATCAAGAGTGACATGTATGAAAAATTATGAGGTGGCTTTGCCAGAAATACGATGTCAACTACATGATCATGCAAAGAGCAATATGACAATGATGATGCGTGTCATAATAAACGGAACGGTGGAAAGTTGCATGGCAATATATCTCGGAATGACTATGGAAATGCCATAATAGGTAGGTATGGTGGCTGTTTTGAGGAAGGTATATGGTGGGTGTATGGTATCGGCGAAAGTTGCGCAGCACAAGAGAGGCTAGCAATGGTGGAAGGGTGCGTATAATCCATGGATTCAACATTAGTCATAAAGAACTCGTATACTTATTGAAAAAATCTACAAGCCATTGAAAAAAAAGTACTACACGCATGCTCCTAGGGGGATAGATTGGTAGGAAAAGACCATCGTTCGTCCCCGACCGCCACTCATAAGGAAGACAATCAATAAATTAAATTGTGCTCCAACTTCATCACAAAGCGGTTCACCATACGTGCATGCTACGGGAATCACAAACTTCAACACAAGTATTCTTTAAATTCACAATTACCCAAAATATCACCACCTCTATATCTCAAAACAATTATCAAGTATCAAATTGATCATAGCATCCAATTCACTTCTATGATAGTTTTTATTATACCCAACTTGGATGCCCTCATTCTAGGACCAATTTTATAACCATAGCAAATACCATTCTGTTCTAAGAGACTCTCAAAATAATATAAGTGAAGCATGAGAGATCAACAATTTCTACAAAATTAAGCCACCG
>NW_021263566.1:14425-17783 GCF_002162155.2 Triticum dicoccoides
CCAGGTACAAATTTAAAAAGCAATCATCAAGATCATGGAAACCTAGAATATCACATAAAGTTTTCGGAATTGTGGAATCACTAGCACCCAAATCACACAAAGCATAACACTCATAATCTTTAATTTTAATCTTTATAGTAGGTTCCCGCTCATCATAAGTTTTCTAGGTATTGAAACTTCCAAATTAAGTTTTTCATCATAAGATTGCATCAAGGCATCAACAATATGTTTGGTAAAGGCTTTATTTTGACTATAAGCATGAGAAAAATTCAACACGGATTGCAATAAGGAAATACAATCTATTAAAGAGAAATTATCATAATTAAATTCCTTGAAATCCGAAGTAGTGAGTTCATCACTATCTAAAGTTTTGACTTCTCCATTCCCACTTTTACCAAATTTAGCATCAAGATCTAAAAACTCCGAATCATTGGGACGCCTTTTAACTAAAGTTGACTCATCTCGAGTCCCATCATTATTAAGATTCATATTGAAAAACAAAGATTTAATAGGGGACACACCAATAAATTTTAGATCTTCATCATTATTTTCATGGAAACTAGAAGAACACGCCTTCACAAAGCAATCTTTCTTGGCACACAATCCAGCGGTTCTTTCCTTGCACTCATCAATGGAAATTCTCATAGCTTTGAGAGACTCATTGCTATCATGCTTAGGAGGAGTAGATCTGAGTTTCAAAGATTCAACATCAAGCGAAAGTCTATCAACGTTCCTAGCCAAATCATCAACTTTAAGAAATTTTTCTTCAAGCAAGGCATTGAAATTCTTTTGAGAGCCCATAAATTCTTTCACATTATTTTGAAAATCAGAGGGCATCTTATTAAAATTACCATAAGAATTATTGTAGGAATTTCCATAATTATTAGAGGAATTACTAGGAACGGTCTAGAATTAAAGTTTCCTCTATAAGCATTGTTACCAAAATTATTCCTACCAACAAAATTCACATCCATAGATTCATTATTGGGATCAATAGGAGCACTCTTAATAGCAAACAATTTCATAAGTTCATCCATCTTTCCACTCAAAACATTAATTTCTTCTATAGCATGTACTTTTTTACTAGTAGATCTTTCGGTGTGCCATTGAGAATAATTAGCCATAATATTATCAAGGAGTTTAGTAGCTTCTCCTAAGGTGATTTCCATAAACGTGCCTCCTGCGGCCGAATCTAAAAGATTTCTAGAAGCAAAATTCAATCTGGCATAATTTTTTTGTATGATCATCCATAAATTCAAACCATGAGTAGGGCAATTGCGAATCATCAATGTCATTCTTTCCCAAGATTGGGCAACATGCTCATGATCAAGTTGTTTAAAATTCATAATATCGTTCCTAAGAGAGATGATCTTAGCGGGAGGAAAATACTTAGAGATAAAGACATCCTTGCACTTATTCCATGAATCAATACTATTTTTAGGCAAAGTCGAAAACCAAATTTTAGCACAATCTCTAAGTGAAAACGGAAATAACTTCAAATTAGCTAAATCATTATCCATATCTTTCTTCTTTTGCATCTCACACAAATCAACAAAGTTGTTTAGATGGGTAGCGGCATCTTCACTAGGAAGGCCGGAGAATTGATCTTTCATAAGAAGATTTAGTAAAGCAGCATTGATTTCACAAGTCTCAATATCATTAAGAGGAGCAATCGGAGTACTAAGGAAATCATTATTATTGGTATTGTAAAAATAACACAATTTGGTATTATCTTGCGCCATCACGACAAGCAATCCAACACATAAGCGAACAAAAAGGCAAGCGAAAGAGAGAGGAGATTGGGAAAGAGAGGGAGAATAAAACGGCAAGGGTGAAGTGGGGGAGAGGAAAAGGAGAGGCAAATGGCAAATAATGTAAGTGCGAGGGAGATGAGTTTGTGATGGGTACTTGGTATGTCTTGACTTGAGAGAAGACCTCCTCGGCAACGGTGCCAGAAATCCTTCTTGCTACGTCTTGAGCTTGCGTTGGTTTTCCTTGAAGAGGAAAGGGTGATGCAACATAGTAGCGTAAGTATTTCCATCAGTTTTTGAGAACCAAGGTATCAATCTAGTAGGAGGCTCCTCACAAGTCCCACGCACCTACACAAACAAACAAGAACTCGCAACCAACACAATAAATGGGTTGTCAATCCCTTCAAGGCCACTTGCGAACGTGAGATCTGATAGAGATAATATGATAAGATAAATATATTTTTGGTATTTTATGATATAGATTGGAAAAAGTAAAGATGCAAATAAAAGTAGATTGAAAGCTTATATGATAAGAGATACACCCGGGGGCCATAGGTTTCACTAGTGGCTTCTCTCAAGATAGCATAATTATTACGGTGGGTGAACAAATTACTATCGAGCAATTGATAGAAAAGCGAATAATTATGAGATTATCTAGGCATGATCATTTATATAGGCATCACGTCCGTGACAAGTAGACCGACTCCTGCTAGCATCTACTACTATTACTCCACACATCGACCGCTATCCAGCATGCATCTAGAGTATTAAGTTCATGAAGAACAGAGTAACACATTAAGAAAGATGACATGATGTAGAGGGATAAACGCATGCAATATGATATAAAACCCATCTTTTTATCCTCGATGGTGATGACCCACAAGTGTAGGGGATCTATCATAGTCCTTTCGATAAATAAGAGTGCCGAACCCAACAAGGAGCAGAAGGAAATGATAAGCGGTTTTCAGTAAGGTTTTCTCTGCAAGCACTAAAATAATAGGTGATAGATAGTTTTGTGATAGGATAAATAGTAACGAGTAACAAGTAAACAAAGTAAATAAGGTGCAGCAAGGTGGCCCAATCCTTTATGTAGCAAAGGATAAGCCTGCACAAATTCTAATAATAATAAAGGAGCTCCCGAGGACACATTGGGAATTATCGTCAAGCTAGTTTTCATCAGGCTCATATGATTCGCGTTCGGTACTTTGATAATTTGATATGTGGGTGAACCGACACTTTGGTACTGCCCCAACTTGGACAAGCATCCCACCTATGATTAACCCCTATTGCAAGCGTCCGCAACTACAAAAAGGAGTATTAAGGTAAACCTAACCACAACATTAAACATATGGGCCCATATGAACCCCTAACGAAGCAACACATAAACTAGGGTTTAAGCTTCTGTCACTCTAGCAACCCATCATCTACTTATTACTTCCCTATGCCTTCCTCTAGGCCCAAATAATGGTGAAGTGTCATGTAGTCGACGTTCACATAACACCACTAGAGGAAAGACAACATACATCTCATCAAAATATCGAACGAATACCAAATTCACATGACTACTAATAGCAAGACTTCACCCATGTCCTCAGGAACTAAAGTAA
>NW_021263567.1:0-8672 GCF_002162155.2 Triticum dicoccoides
CGAATCATGTTAGCAGTTGCTATGAAATCTGGCAAATGGATGTCAAAACTGCATTCCTTAAATGGATATTTCTTAAGGAAGAGTTGTATATGATGCAACCAGAAGGTTTTGTCGATCCTAAAGGTACTAACAAGGTGTGCAAGCTCCAGCGATCCATCTATGGACTGGTGCAAGCATCTCGGAGTTGGAATATACGCTTTGATGAGTTTATCAAAGCATATGGTTTTATACAGACTTTTGGAGAAGTCTGTATTTATAAGAAAGTGAGTGGGAGCTCTGTAGCATTTCTAATATTATATGTGGCTGACATATTGTTGATTGGAAATGATATAGAATTTCTGGATAGCATAAAGGGATACTTGAATAAGAGTTTTTCAATGAAAGACCTCGGTGAAGCTGCTTACATATAGGGCATCAAGATCTATAGATATAGATCAAGACGCTTGATAAGATTTTTCAATGAGTAAATACCTTGACAAGTTTTTGAAAGAGTTCAAAATGGATCAGTCAAAGAAGGAGTTCTTGTCTGTATTACAAGGTGTAAATTTGAGTTAGACTCAAAGCCCGACCACGGTAGAAAATAGAAAGAGAATGAAAGTCATTCCCTATGCCACGGTCATATTGTTCTATAAAGTATGCTATGCTGTGTACCAGACCTATTGTGTACCCTGCGCTGAGTTTGGCAAGGGAGTACAATTTTGATCTAGGAGTAGATCACTGGACAGCGGTCAAGATTATCCTTAGTTAGGACTAAGGAAATATTTCTCGATTTTGGAGGTGATAAAAGAGCTCGTCATAAAGAGTTACATCGATGCAAGCTTTTACACCGATTCAGATGACTCTAAGTCTCAATCTGGATACATATTAAAAGTGCGAGCAATTAGCTAGAGTAGCTCTATGCAGAGCATTGTAGACATAGAATATTTGCAAACTACATACGACTCTGAATGTGACAGACCCGTTGACTAAACTTCTCTCTCGAGCAAAACATGATCACACCTTAGTACTCTTTGGGTGTTAATCACATAGCGATGTGAACTAAATTATTGACTCTAGTGAACCCGTTGGGTGCTAGTCACATGGCGATGTGAACTAATCACATAAAGATGTGAACTATTGGTGTTAAATCACATGACAATGTGAACTAGATTATTGACTCTAGTGCAAGTGGGAGACTAAAGGAAATATGCCCTAGAGGGAATAATAAAGTAATTATTTTTATCCTTATTTCATGATAAATGTTTATTATTCATTCTAGAATTGTATTAATCGGAAACTTAGTACATGTGTGAATACATAGACAAAACAAAGTGTCTGTAGTATGCCTCTACTTGACTAGCTCGTTTATCAAAAATGGTTATGTTTCCTAACCATAGACAAGTGTTGTCATTTGATGAACGGGCACATCATTAGGAGAATGATGTGATGGACATGACCCATCCATTAGCTTAGCATTATGATCGTTGCAATTTCATTGCTACTGCTTTCTTCACAACTTATACATGCTCCTCAGACTATGAGATTATGCAACTCCCGAATACTGGAGGAACACCTTGTGTGCTATCAAACATCACAACGTAACTGGGTGATTATAAAGATGCTCTACAGGAGTCTTCGAAGGTGTTTGTTGGGTTGGCATAGATCGAGATTAGGATTTGTCACTCCGTGTTTCGGAGAGGTATCTCTGGGCCCTCTCGGTAATACTCATCACTATAAGCCTTGCAAGCATTCTGACTAATGAGTTAGTTGCGGGATGAATTATTACGGAACGAGTAAAGAGACTTGCCGGTAACGAGATTGAACTAGGTATTGAGATACCGGCGATCGAATCTCGGGCAAGTAACAGACCGATGACAAAGGGAACAACGTATCTTGTTATGCGGTTTGACCAAAAAAGATCTTCGAAGAATGTGTAGGAACCAATATGAGCATCCAGGTTCCGCTATTGGTTATTGACTGGAGACGTGTCTCAGTCATGTCTACGTAGTTCTCGAACCCGAGGGTCCGCACGCTTAACATTCGATGACGATTTGTATTATGAGTTATGTAATTTGATGACCGAAGGTTTTTCGGAGTCCCGGATGAGATCACGGACGTGACGAGGAGTCTCAAAATGGTCGAGACGTAAATATCGATATATTGGAAGGCTATATTCGGACATCGGAAAGGTTTCGAGTGATTCGGGTATTTTTCGGAGTACCGGAGAGTTAGAGAATTCGCCGGGGGAAGTAGTGGGCCTTAATGGGCCATGCGGGAAAGGAGAGAAGTGCCTCAAAGGGTGCCCCCCCATGGCAAGTCCAAATTGGACTAGGGAGGGGGCGGCGCCCCCCCCCCCCTCTCTTTCCTTCTCCCTCTCCTACTCCTTCCCTCTCTCCCCTCTTGGAAAAGGAGGGGGGCTCCAAGTAGGATTGGGAATCCTAGTTGGACTCCCCATATAGGCGCGCCCTAGGCCGCCCTCCTCCTCCTCCCTCCTTTATATACGTGGCCAGGGGGCACCCCATAGACACACAAGTTGATCTTTTAGCCGTGTCCGGTGCTCCCTCCACAGGTACACACCTCGATCATACCGTTGCGGAGCTTAGGCGAAGCCCTGTGCCGGTAGCAACATCATCACCGTCGCCACGCCGTCGTGCTGACGGAACTCACCCTCGGCCTCAACTGGATCAAGAGTACGAGGGACATCATCGAGATGAACCTGTGCTGAACGCGGGGCTGATGTACGTTCGGTACTTGGATCGGTCGGATCGTGAAGACGTACGACTACATCAACCGCATTGTCATAACGCTTCCGCTTTCGGTCGACGAGGGTACGTAGACAACACTCTCCCCTCTGATTGCTATGCATCACCTAGATAGATCTTGCGTGATTGTAGGAAAATTTTGAAATACTGCATTCCCCAACAAAAGGGAACAACGCATGTTGTTGTGCGGTTTGACCGATAAAGATCTTCTAGAATATGTAGGAGCCAATATGAGCATCCAGGTTCCACTATTGGTTATTGATCGGATATGTGTCTCGATCATGTCTACATAGTTCTGAACCCGTAGGGTCCGCACGCTAACGTTCAATGACGATTTGTGTTATGAGTTATGTGTTTTTGTAACCAAAGTTTGTTTGGAGTCCCGGATGAGATCACGGACATGACGAGGAGTCTCGAAATGGTCGAGATGTAAAGATTCATATATTGGAAGGTTATATTCAAACATCGGAATGGTTCCGAGTGATTCAGATATTTTTCCGGAGTACTGAGGGGTTACCGGAACCCCCCGGGGAAGTTTTGGGCCAACATGGGCCTAAGGGAGAGAGAGGGAAGCCCGCGGGGGGTGGCCGCGTGCCCCCTCCTAGGGAGTCCGAATAGGACAAGGAGGAGGGGCGGTGCCCCCCCTTTCCTTCTCCCTCTCCTTCCTATTCCCTCCGGTGGAGAAAGGAAGAGAGGGGGGGGATCCTACTTGGACTAGGAGTCCAAGTAGGACTCCTCCCATGGCGCGCCCCTCCTGGCCACCAGCCTCTCTCCCCCTCCTTTATGTATGTGAGCAGGGGGAACCCCAAAGGCACATCAATTGTTCTCTTAGCCGTGTGCGGTGTCAATTGTTCTCTTAACCGTGTGCGGTGCCTCCCTCAACAGTTTACTCCTCCGGTCACAGCGTCGTAGTGCTTAGGCAAAGTCCTGCATAGATCACATCACCAACACCGTCACCACGCTGTCGTGCTGACGGAACTCTCGCTCGACCCTCTACTGGATCAAGAGTTCGAGGGGCGTCATCGAGCTGAACGTGTGCTGAACATGGAGGTGTCGTACGTTCGGTACTTTGATCGGTTGGATCGTGAAGACGTTCGACTACGTCAACTGCGTTAACCTAACACTTCCACTTTCGGTCTACGAGGGTACGTGGACACACTCCCCCTCCCATTGCTATGCATCTCCTAGATAGATCATGCGTGAGCGTAGGATTTTTTTTGAAATTGCATGCTACGTTCCCCAACAGGTGGCAGTTTCGCGTCCGGATAATGATAGGGCAGCCCGGCCGGGCGTTTGATGAAGATATGAGAAGTATGGTTGTAGATGCTCTAAGCGCCAGCATGTATTATGAGTTTCTTTTCAACTGCCAAATGACCGTTGACTGACGAGCATGTGGTATGTGGCGCCGTGGCGGTGGGAAGAGCATGGTGGAGAGGGAGAGGAGGAGGACGGTAGCACGTCGGCGCTAGTGAACTATAACGACCACCGGGGACAAGAGGATGGGGGCGCGGCGGCGGCAGAGGGGACCCTCGTCTTCTCGTGCGCGGCAGCAATGTCAGCGCCGGGAGAGTTAGGGTTGCATATGAAACGTTTTTTTTTTTTGCACTTACGGTCAGGCTATGGTGGACTGCGGGTTGATTCCTGTAAATTATAGGGTCGTTTTGCAAAAATACTAATGACAAATGTGCAGAAGCAATCCACACTTTATTAGTAGGTAAAAAATTGTTAGTTCAGTGTGCTCCTTCTGACATATAGGACTCATCCCTGAACCGAAAATCGATTTGGTTCGATCATCTAAAACGGGAGAGAAAAATTAGAATGTTAAATTAACCGACCCCGTAGCATGTTAAATCAGCACTAAAGCAGGTCGGGGGGAGGGGGGTTGTGTGTAAGGACTCTCTAAATTAATGGTAAAAAGTTGACAGAATCTCGATTGTGATGTTCTCTGTCACAAGCGCATATTTTGGGGTAAAAATAATGACATTTACCCTTATAGATTTAGTACAGAAAATATTTTTTATTTGAGAACAGATTTCTTTTCAAAAGCGCTGAGTAATATGAATATTGTTTTTCTACTTCCAAGTTTTAGTTTTTCTAGGAGTGCTTGCAAGTTTTAGTGGTATACTATTGTTTGAGTAATTTATTCTGTACCCGTTACAACATACGAGTCTTTTTGCTAGTTAGTACATAAACAAAAAATGGATAGGCCATTTGAGCCGGTTGTGGCCGGGCAGAGTAGTGCTTGCTTGTAATCACATGCACCCGGAGAAGTTCTTGATTTTGTACGTCGTGATTGTAATTCTCAGTTTTGAGTAATACAAGAATTTTTGCAAAAGATAAAAATAAAAGAACCACATGTAACATTACTTGCCGAGGGTTTCTTTCACACCTTTTCTTCTTTAATAGTACTTTCTCCGTTCACTTTTATAAGGCTATGTACATGTTTAAGACAGTGTGCAAAACAGCGTAATTTCACTTGTCTGAAACGACTTATAAAAATGAACGGAGGGAGTAGATGATATGCACTTTCGGGCATATTTTAGAAAAAGAAGGTACATAAACAAAAATTTGGTCATGAGGATGTTACCCCGGAGATGCTGGACCGAACTGGTAGAAGGCCAAGTAGTACGTAGAATGTGGTGGGCGTGGGTGGATCTGGTCAAGGTCGGTCCGCGGGTGCTCTAGCACGTTGCCTGCAAATATGTATTATTCAACGTGCATTTCCAATAAAATAAAAATTAAATTAAAAGTGTTGAACATTGTTATAAAAATGATCACGTAATTTTTAAAAATGTTTCCATCTTTTAGAAAATATGTACAATATTTTTGAGGTGTACAAATGTGTGTTTAAAATATATTCGTGCTTTTATTTGTTGGCGGACAAACCAAGCCCGACAGGCCACGGCTCCCAAGTCGATCATGCAGGAGGGTGGAGTTTTTTTTTTGAACTTGGTAGGAGGGTGGAGTTGTCTTCTTGTATGTTCTTCGTCTACGTCTAGTGATTATCATAATTTTGTGAAAATAAACTTTCTCTTATTTTTCTGACGGTTCCATGATATTAGAGAGTTTTCTGCCCCCGTAGATATGATTATTCGAATCTGATGAGTTTATTTGGTGTGCCAAGCTATTTTTTGTTGGTCTGATTCTTCGTGGAGGCAAAATTCTGGTGAAGAAATAATGATTCGACGGCCTGACACTTTTAGGGAATCACCCCCGTTCCAAGTATGTTCATCGATCAAGGCATCCCATTTCTTTTTTGAATGGATGACTCAAGACGTTTTCAAAAACAATTTACCTTTAATTGTTACGAGCAATCGGGTGTTTCTAAAAGAAAAGAGGGTGGAGTTGTCTTGTCAGAAAAGAAAAATAAAACGATGGGGAGGGTGACCACCTCTCCGATTCCAAAATGGAGACGACTGCCGCCGTATAACCCAACCCTATATTACACCAGGGCGGAGCGGGCTCGCGCCATATTACATCAGGAAGAAGGACTTCTTCTTTCTTTTTGAAAATCATCAGGAAGGATCCGGGGGCGGAGTGTTGGTTCCTCGATCCAAAGTATACAAAATTTGTTTATATGTCGACCGGCCGGTCGATTTCTGCCGGGAAGCCGCGCCACCGCACTCGAGTTTTTGTGGTGGCGCAGGACTCCGGCGAGGTGGGCAACCTCGTCTTCAAAATCAATCTCAAGCATCTCTTCTCCCCCTCCCCCTCCACCTCCCAGCCGGAGGGAGTGGAAGTGGAACCCCATGCCCAAGCCCAGGTCGAGGCCGTCGCGTGCTTCAAGCAAGTCGACCAATTCGAGAGCATGGCGTTCGCCGCCTCTGCATCTGGTGACGTCATCGTCGCCGCTAACTACGCCGACAGCGGCCGGACCCTGATCTACGACGCCGCCGCCGGCGGCGTCTCCCCCGGGCCGGAGATGCGCTCCGTCAAGCAGCACCTGTTCCTCGTCCCGGTCGAAGACCGCATGTTCTTCGCCATGTCCGCCTACTCGCGCCGGGACTTCCCCCGGGGGGGACCCTGGTTCGAGGCTCTGCAGCAGCGGCCCCTCCCCGGCGGGCGGCGGCCGCTGGGCCTGGAGCGCCCTTCCTGACCCGCCCGGCATCGCTCGTGGCCGGAGGGAGGACGTCAGGGCCTACTTCGTCGCGCGCGCGCGTGTCTGGATCTCCCTGCACCTCCAGGGCACCTATTCATTCGACACGGCGCGCCAACGGTGGCGCAAGGAGGGCGCGTGGGAGCTGCCCGTGGAGGGTCGGGCATTCCTGGTGCCCGACTTTCTGGGCAGCGGCCGGCGGCTGCTGTTCGGCATCTGCTCCTCCTGAGGGAATCGCCACTTCTGTGCCGTCGACATGGACGCCAGGCCGCCGGCGATCCTCAGGTCCTGGCCTGAGGCACGGCCCACCGTCGCGTGGTCCGCGGGATATGTAGGATGCTCCTTCCTCCCCGAGGTGAGCTACTTTGGGGGCGGCAGGTTTTGCATTTCGATGACGAATCAGACCAAAGGGGAGAATCGACGCAGCGTCGTCTCCTTCAAGGCCGTCGAGGTCACCGCCGAGCTGCAGCTGATCGAACGCCGGTCCAGCCTCTACTTGATGCCACAAAGCTCACGCGGGTCGCCCGCTGATGTAATCTAGTTTGCCGATAAATCCCCCTTTGTAAAATTCCATCTTTGTATTGTATCAAAATCAAAATCAGTCTGTTTCTCTGTCAAACAAACTGACTGCTTTACTTTCCTCGCACAACCTGCAGATAAAATTTGCCTGTTAACACAGCTTGTTGATTACAGTTACAACTTTATCATTGATTGCAAGCTACAAAGCTAATACAAAGTTGAGTCATCTATTTTGAAATGGAGGGAGTAGTATTGCAATACGAGGGAACATAAGAAAATTATATATCATGTTACATACCTACTCCCTCCGTTCCATAATGTAAGAGTTTTTTGACACTAGTGGAGGGAGTACCTACCTATACTTGGCTCTTTCCTCAGGACAAGCCAGAGGCAACTATATGGTGTCCTGGTAGAACAATAAAATTTCTATTTCTCCTCACATTCTCGTGCTTCACTAGGACTGAAATCGAATTAGCCTTCATTCCAAGTTTACAACCAATGACATGCTGACAACTATAATTACCGCACAAATTACTAACGGGTTGTTTTTCACCTGTTTTTAACCAGGCCTAAATGCATTGTCCGAGTGGACTTGTACGAGGCTATAACTGTTGTTTCTCTAAAACTAACAGAAAAATTCAGAAATAAAAAGGCCAGGACTTCGACACTGTAATTCATGTACATTTGCACTGCAAAAAAGAGCTTACAGAGACCAGTAAAACTACAAATAAATGATGCAAGTAAATCGTTTAACATTTGCACTGTAAAAAGAACTTAGAGAACAGTTAACGAAGATCAGTCACACAACTCTGTTCAGATCATACATTTTTTTCTGTCCATTAGATCCCTTCCTCTCCAACATTGATAATGCCCACTGGAAATTTGTGAATGTGGGTAACTGACTGAGACAAAAATAACAACTAGTTAAAAAAAGGAGATCACAACATATAGCATTGTGGGATAGATTCAATCAATTTAAGCTCTTGAACCTCTTGTATATGAGAATAACAGAGTAGCAAGCACAAGAACAAAATTCAGAGATGACAGACAAGGCATAAATTACACAGAACTATGGAGCTAAAATACAACTACTATTCAGATCAGTAACTCATGAATATAGGCACTGTAAAAAAGATAGCATACTTCAGTAAGTCATGAACCTAGATACTGCAGAATTTAGAGACCACTTAGAAACTGTAAATTCAGTTAGCCACTAGACATACTGCACTTAGATTTCAAGCAAAAATATGACTACTCCACACTGTAAATCATGAGCATTGGCACTGCAAGAAGTGTATATAGAACAGTAAATGATA
>NW_021263568.1:0-1337 GCF_002162155.2 Triticum dicoccoides
ACACCCCGGAGACGCGTGCTGGGCGTTTGCAACCGCCTCAACACTTCCAGATTTGTGAGAGGCCGCCTACGCAAGATTTGACGGTATGCTAGCCCCCGGAGGCCGCCGGCCACAGTCGTAGACGTGCGAAGAGCAATCCGCGTAGAGGGAAGTGTTCAGATACTTCTCCATCACAAAAAATTATGAAAAATTACCATCAGTCCTATAGCACATGTGCCCACGTTGTGTAAAAAACTCATGATTTTATCGGGCTCCAAGTATTTAATAATATTCACGCTGCATCATTACCGCAGAACGTCTACTACCGTTTCATTGCCGTCCGTGAGGGGGGCCACAACCCGGAGACGCGTGCCGCCTCTTCGGACATGCCACAACACCACCCCGCATGTATGAGGGCCCAGTACGACGCTCCGGTGGCATTGCTACCCCCAGGGCCCCCGTCCCGGCTAACCCTGTAGCGTTTGACCACGGGATCTAGCTCTTGGACTTTGCACGGACGGGCTTTGACCAGTGGACCTCTCCACCCGGTTGTGTTAGGTCGGCCCAGAGGAACACTTTGGAGCAACATCCGGGCCAAACCCACAGCTACATCCACTCCGTGTAGACCCGACGCGTCCATTTCCCCCCTCCAGGTGCCGGCGGCGGCGGCGGCCGTGAGGGGGGGGGGCACACCCCGGAGACGCGTGCTGGGCGTTTGCAACCGCCTCAACACTTCTAGATTTGTGAGAGGCCGCCTACGCAAGATTTGACGGTATGCTAGCCCCCGAAGGCCGCCGGCCACAGTCGTAGACGTGCGAAGAGCAATCCGCGTAGAGGGAAGTGTTCAGATACTTCTCCATCACAAAAAATTATGAAAAATTACCATCAATCCTATAGCACATGTGCCCACGTTGTGTAAAAAACTCATGATGTTATCGCGCTCCAAGTATTTAATAATATTCACGCTGCATCGTTACCGCAGGACGTCTACTACCGTTTCATTGCCGTCCGTGAGGGGGGGCCACAACCCGGAGACGCGTGCCGCCTCTTCGGACATGCCACAACACCACCCCGCATGTATGAGGGCCCGGTACGACGCTCCGGTGGCATTGCTACCCCCCCAGGGCCCCCGTCCCGGCTAACCCTGTAGTGTTTGACCACGGGATCTAGCCCTTTGACTTTGCACAGACGGGCTTTGACCAGTGGACCTCTCCACCCGGTTGTGTTAGGTCGGCCCAGAGGAACACTTTGGAGCAACATCCGGGCCAAACCCACAGCTACATCCACTCCGTGTAGACCCGACGCGTCCGTTTCCCCCCTCCAGGTGCCGGCGGCGGCGGCGTCCGTGAGGGGGGGGG
>NW_021263569.1:0-1210 GCF_002162155.2 Triticum dicoccoides
CGTCCTCGACGGAAGTTCATCTTCCTCACCCAAATAAGGCTTCAAATCTGCAATGTTAAAAGTGGGACTAACCCCAAAATCTGCAGGCAGCTCAAGTTTATATGCATTATCATTTATTTTCTCTAACACCTTAAAGGGACCATCAGCACGTGGCATTAGCTTTGATTTGCGCAAATCAGGAAATCTATCCTTACGCAAATGTAACCAAACAAGATCTCCAGGTGCAAACACAACATGTTTTCTACCCTTATCTCCAGCAAGTTTATATTTAGCATTCATACGCTCAATGTTTTCCTTAGTTAACTCATGCATTTTTAAAATTAATTCAGCACGTTGTTTAGCATCAAAATTAACCTTCTCCGAAGATGGAAGAGGCAACAAATCAATAGGTGCACGAGGTAGGAAACCATACACAACTTCAAAAGGGCACATCTTAGTAGTATAATGCAATGAACGATTATAAGCAAATTCAATATGAGGCAAGCATTCCTCCCACATTTTCTTATTATTCTTCAAAACATCCCTAAGCATAGTAGACAACGTTCTATTGACTACTTCAGTTTGTCCATCAGTTTGGGGGTGACAAGTAGTACTAAAAAGCAGTTTAGTCCCCAACTTAGCCCATAAACATCTCCAAAAGTGGCTAAGAAATTTAGTATCACGATCTGAAACAATAGTATTTGGCACACCATGCAAGCGAATAATTTCACGAAAGAACAAATCAGCAACATTAACAGCATCATCGCTTTTATGACATGGTATAAAGTGTGCCATTTTCGAAATCTATCCACGACAACAAATATGCTATCCCTCCCCTTCTTTGTTCGAGGTAAACCTAAAACAAAGTCCATAGATATATCCTCCCAAGGAACACTAGGTACAGGCAAAGGCATATATAAACCATGAGGATTGAGTCGTGACTTAGCTTTTTGACATGTAGTGCATCGAGCAATAAAACGCTCAACATCCCGTCTCATCTTTGGCCAAAAGAAATGTGTAGCAAGTACGTCCTCCGTCTTCTTCACGCCAAAATGTCCCATTAATCCTCCTCCATGCGCTTCCTGCAACAACAAAAGACGAACGGAGCTAGCTGGAATGCATAGCTTGTTAGCACGAAACACAAATCCATCGTTAACGACAAACTTGTTCCACATTCTTCCTTCTTTACAATTCTGCATTACATCTTTAAAATCAGCATCATGCACATATT
>NW_021263570.1:0-1855 GCF_002162155.2 Triticum dicoccoides
AATCCTCCCCAAAATCTATCCATAAAATCATCTTCACTTTCTTCTAAAGAGGAATGCAACAAGGTAGTTTGTAAATCATCATAATATTTTGTTACAGTTTCACTACCTTGTTTTAAGTGTTGCAACTTCTTAATCATGTCACGAGTATAATAAGCAGGGACGAAAGTATGTCGCATGGCAAGTTTCAAATCATCCCAAGTAGTAGGTATATAATCAGGGTGTAACCGACAATATTCACTCCACCAAACCAAAGCATAACCAGTGAAAGAACCAACCGCAACCTTAACCTTTTTATGTTCATTGAAATTATGAGAAGCAAATATATTTTTTTGTCGAACTCCCATTCAATATATAAAGCAGGTTTAAAACGGCCATTAAATGGTGGTATATGGATACGGATTCGGAGCGGTGGTGGTAGATGGCAGGGGCGATGATGATGGTGCGGCGGCGGCGTGACAACTTATGACCAGAACTCGAAACTCTAAAAGATTAGACTCTAAGACCAGCAACTAGACACGACGATGCAACCGCAAATTCAACAAAGCAAAACCCTAAAAAGATTATGCAAGGCTCAGATTGGTTCGGATATGATGAACTAACCCTAATTTTTTTTGTGGCTTTTTCGTGGACTATAGGTATGAAGAACAGACTCGATCTAAACTACTAAAAAAAACTGTAAAATCTCACCGAGCAACCTGGAAATCTGATACCACTTGATAGAGGCGGGGTGTCCCGATCTTTCGATGAGATGATAACTATCGATTTGGTGAAGATGACTTTGACGATCCGACTACAAACGTGCACGATGTTGCGCCTTAGCAATCGCTTAACCAACTTCGAGAGGTTATTGACCACGCCGGAGCACAATCAACCTGACCACGAAGGTCTATTCCTGCAAGCAATCGAAGAACAAGCAAGAATATGATAAAAGCAATCTGAATATTGCGAGTATATATGAAGTATTCATAGATAAAGGTGGGGATCCGTAAGCGGTCTTGGTCTTGTCGTTGGACACAAACAAAGTACACGAAGTTGCAATGGCTAACTTTTAACTAAACAAATCCCAAGGAAAAGCTACTAGATGGATCTACTTATATAGGAGCAAGGGGTGGCGGCCAAGGAGGTGGGAGGACGTCCCAAGGCAGCCTAAAACTAAATCTAGGTCGTACAAGGCCAATGGGCCCAAGTGAAGGTGATGTAACACCTTTGGACTTGTAGTTTGACTCGGATTCTGCTGCAGCATCAGATTGTTTCGTCCACAACTCAACGCTCTGGACGAATTTTAAGGTGATTCCAATTGGGTTGGAAAGTGCACGAAATCTAGTTTCCAGCAAAAAAAGAATCACCCTATTCGGAGTCCGTATGAAAAACTTGTGTGCGTTTTGAGTCAGGTGTGTCTGTGCAGTCCGAATATGAATCCAGAACGTGAGAGACTTGGACTGTATCTTCTCTTGGGCCAAAAGTGACGTGAGAAAACTTTTTGGACAGCAAATAAACATCTCTTTCTTCCTTATCTTCATATGTGGATTGTACAAATGTCCCATACACCTGCAATTAGACAAAACACAAAAGTGTGTAAAGTATTTTTGTTCTGGATAACATAAATAGATTATTGAATAGTTTGCACTAGAAATCACCTGACAAATATGCATATATGCAATATTTTTTGTCATATCCAAGGTAGTCATGTCCTCATCAGGATCCCCACCATTATCAATACTTCATATATATTTGTGATATTCAGATTGCTTTATCATATTCTTGCTCGTTCTTCGATTGCTTGCAGGAATAGACCTTCGTGGTCAGGCTGACCGTGCTTCCGGTATCGTCAGTAACCTCAGGAGATTGGTTTAGC
>NW_021263571.1:0-1170 GCF_002162155.2 Triticum dicoccoides
CGCGATTCAGGAACACCAATCGGCTTAAGGTCAGGAATAAAGTCAATACAAAACTCAATGACCTCCTCATTTTGACGGCCCTTGGAGATGCTTCCTTCTGGCCTAGCACGGTTATGAACATATTTCTTTAAGACTCCCATGAACCTCTTAAAGGGGAACATATTGTGTAGAAATACAGGACCCAAAACGTTAATCTCTTCGCATAGGTGAACTAGGACGTACGTCATGATGTTGAAGAAGGATGGTGGGAACACCAACTCGAAACTGACAAGACATTGCACCAAATCATTCTCTAACCTTGGTATGATTTCTGGATCGATTACCTTCTGAGAGATTGCATTGAGAAATGCACATAGCTTCACAATGGCTAATCGAACGTTTTCCAGTAGAAGCCCCCTCAATGCAACCGGAAGCAGTTGCGTCATAATCACGTGGCAGTCATGAGACTTTAGGTTCTGGAATTTTTTCTCTGCCATGTTTATTATTCCCTTTATATTCGACGAGAAGCCAAACGGTACCTTAATACTGAGCAGACATTCAAAGAAGATTTCCTTCTCTTCTTTGGTAAGAGCGTAGCTTGCATGACCCTGATGTATGTCGTCTTTTCCGTGCATACGTTGCTAGTCCTCTCGTGCCTCAGGTGTATCTTTTGTCTTCCCATACACGCCCAAGAAGCCAAGCAGGGTCACACAAAGATTCTTCGTCACGTGCATCACGTCGATTGCGGAGCGGACCTCTAGGTCTTTCCAATAGGGCAGGTCCCAAAATATAGATTTCTTCTTCCACATGGGTGCGCGTCCATCAGCGTCATTCGGAACAGGTTGTCCACCAGGACCCTTTCCAAAGACCACCTTCAAATCCTTGACCATATCATGTACATCAGCACCAGTACGGTGGCGAGGCTTCGTCCGGTGATCCGCCACACCTTTGAAATGCTTGCCTTTCTTTCTTACAGGATGCCTGCTCGGAAGAAATCGACGATGTCCCAGGTACACATTCTTCTTACAATTAGCCAAATATATACTGTCGGTATCGTCCAAACAGTGCGTGCATGCACGGTATCCCTTGTTTGTCTGTCCTGAAAGGTTACTGAGAGCAGGCCAATCATTGATGGTCACGAACAGCAACGCCTTTAGGTCAAATTCTTCCCCCATGTGCTCATCCCACGTA
>NW_021263572.1:0-1759 GCF_002162155.2 Triticum dicoccoides
TAGACCTTCGTGGTCAGGCTGACCGTGCTTCCGGCATCGTCAGTAACCTCAGGAGATTGGTTTAGCGATTGCTAAGGCGCAACGTCGTGCACGTTTGTAGTCGGATCGTCAAAGTCGTCTCCACCAAATCGATAGTTATCATCTCATCGAAAGATCGGGACACCCTCGCCTCTATCAAGGAAGCACGGTCAGCCTGACCACGAAGGTCTATTCCTGCAAGCAATCGAAAACCGAGCAAGAATATGATAAAGCAATCTGAATATTGCAAATATATATGAGGTATTGATAATGGTGGGGATCCGTAAGCGGTCTTGGTCTGGTCGTTGGACACAAACGAAATACACGAAGTTGCGTTGGCTAACTTTTAACTAAACAAATCCCAAGGAAAAGCTACTAGATGGATCTACTTATATATGAGCAAGGGGTGGAGGCCAAGGAGGTGGGAGGACGTCCCAAGGCAGCCTAAAACTAAATCTAGGTCGTACAAGGCCAATGGGCCCAAGTGGAGGTGACGTAACACCTTTGGACTTGTAGTTTGACTCGGATTCTGCTGCAGCATCGGATTGTTTCGTCCACAACTCAACGCTCCGGACGAATTTGAAGGTGATTCCAATTGGGTTGGAAAGTGCACGAAATCTAGTTTCCAACAAAAAAAGAATCACCCAATTCGGAGTCCGTATGAAAAACTTGTGTGCGTTTTGAGTCAGGTGTGTCTGTGCAGTCCGAATCTGAATCCAGAACGTGAGAGACTTGGACTCTATCTTCTCTTGGGCCAAAAGTGACGTGAGAGAACTTTTTGGACAGCAAATAAACATCTCTTTCTTCCTTATCTTCATATGTGGATTGTACAAATGTCCCATACACCTGCAATTAGACAAAACACAAAAGTGTGTGAAGTATTTTTGTTCTGGATAACATAAATAGATTATTGAATAGTTTGCACTAGAAATCACCTGACAAATATGCATATATGCAATATTTTTGGTCATATCCAAGGTAGTCATGTCCTCATCACCACTTGTCATACTTATCACAAAATTGATCCCACACATCAAAAATTTCAAAATCTGTCAAACAACTATTATAACTTGGACCCCCTTGTCAGGTTCCATTTGACAGGTATTCAATACACAATCATTATTTCAAACAATCCAAATAGCAAATGAAATTCGTCCAAAACAACACGGCATTAGTCTATTACAAACATTACAGTATACTACAGCCCAGATAAGCCTACTACTGCCTACATTTACAACACATAATATGCTAGTCTTTGTTGATATGCTTCACAGCTTTGAACTTGGATTTGCACTTCACCTGTGCAAAAAACAAGAATGAACATATAAGAATAAGAATCTGTACAGAACATCAAACAGTAGCCAATGAGGGATCCAATAACTTATAAGCAAGAATTGACAGCAAACATGTATTGATACCTAGTGTTGACTGTATCTGCATCTAAACTGAATGTTGATCCAAAGTGTTGACTAAATCTGCATCTAAACTGAATACTCTTAACTGAACATAGACAAGTGATATGCTAATCAGGTGTCAGAATGATATCTGATTCAACAAGGTTAACCAAATTTCCCACATAGTTTTGGGGAAATTCTATTTATCTACAGTGATTGGTAGCTATTGATGGCAATGTGACAGTACAGACAGACTTGTGGCTGCTCATTTGTATTCAGGTAACTATGGCAGTGACGCAAATAGACTTGTGGTTGCTCATTCACTAGCTATGGCAATGATGCAAACA
>NW_021263573.1:0-1600 GCF_002162155.2 Triticum dicoccoides
AAACCAAATGGAGAGGACAGAAGGCGAAGGAGGTGGAGGATACCGGCTTCAAGCTGTGGTACACGGGGACGGCTGCAAACAGAAATGGCGTAGGCATCTTGATCAACAAGAGCCTCAAGTATGGAGTGGTAGACGTCAAGAGACGTGGGGACCGGATTATCCTGGTCAAGCTGGTAGTTGAGGACTTGGTTCTCAATGTTATCAGCGCGTATGCCCCGCAAGTAGGCCACAATGAGAACACCAAGAGGGAGTTCTGGGAAGGCTTGGAAGACATGGTTAGGAGTGTACCGATTGGTGAGAAGCTCTTCATAGGAGGAGACCTCAATGGCCACGTGGGTAAATCTAACACAGGTTTTGAAGGGGCGCATGGGGGCTTTGGCTATGGCATCAGGAATCAAGAAGGAGAAGATGTCTTAAGCTTTGCTCTAGCCTACAACATGATTGTAGCTAACACCCTCTTTAGAAAGAGAGAATCACATCTGGTGACTTTTACTAGTGGCCAACACTCTAGTCAGATTGATTTCATCCTCTCGAGAAGAGAAGATAGGCGTGCGTGCCTAGACTGTAAGGTGATACCTGGAGAGAGTGTTGTACCCCAGCATAAGCTGGTGGTTGCTGACTTCCGCTTTCGGATTCGTGTCCAGCGGGATAAGCATGCCAAAGTCGCTAGAACGAAGTGGTGGAAGCTCAAGGGGGAGGTAGCTCAGGTGTTCAAGGAGAGGGTAATTAAGGAGGGCCCTTGGGAGGAAGGAGGGGATGCGGACAATGTGTGGATGAAGATGGCGACTTGCATTCGTAAGGTGGCCTCGAAGGAGTTTGGAGTGTCCAGGGGAAGGAGAAGCGAAGATAAGGATACCTGGTGGTGGAATGATGATGTCCAGAAGGCGATTAAAGAGAAGAAAGATTGCTTCAGATGCCTATACCTGGATAGGAGTGCAGACAACATAGAGAAGTACAAGATGGCGAAGAAGGCCGCAAAGCGAGCTGTTGGTGAAGCAAGGGGTCGGGCATATGAGGACCTCTACCAACGGTTAGGCACGAAGGAAGGTGAAAGGGACATCTATAAGATGGCTAAGATCCGGGAGAGGAAGACGAGAGATATTGGCCAAGTCAAATGCATCAAGGACGGAGCAGGCCAACTCTTGGTGAAGGACGAGGAGATTAAGCATAGATGGCGGGAGTACTTCGACAAGCTGTTCAATGGGGAGAATGAGAGTTCTACCATTGAACTGGACGACTCCTTTGATGAGACCAGCATGCGTTTTGTGCGGCGCATCCAGGAGTCTGAGGTGAAGGAGGCTTTAAAAAGGATGAAAGGAGGCAAGGCGATGGGCCCTGATTGTATCCCCATTGAGGTGTGGAAAGGTCTCGGGGACATAGCGATAGTATGGCTAACCAAGCTTTTCAACCTCATTTTTCGGGCAAACAAGATGCCAGAAGAATGGAGACGGAGTATATTAGTACCAATCTTCAAGAACAAGGGGGATGTTCAGAGTTGTACTAATTACCATGGAATTAAGCTGATGAGCCATACAATGAAGCTATGGGAGAGAGTCATTGAGCACCGCTTAAGAAGAATGACAAGCGTGACCAAAAATCA
>NW_021263574.1:0-1035 GCF_002162155.2 Triticum dicoccoides
TTTGGATCGCATGTTAGAGGATCACAGAAAGTCGTTGTACCCTGGATGCGATGATGGTCTGAAAAAGCTGGGCTGCACACTGGATTTGCTGAAATGGAAGGCACAGGCAGGTGTAGCTGACTCGGCATTTGAAAACTTGTTGAAAATGTTGAAGAATATGTTTCCAAAGAATAACGAGTTGCCCGCCAGTACGTACGAAGCAAAGAAGGTTGTCTGCCCTCTAGGTTTAGAGGTTCTGAAGATACATGCATGCATCAACGACTGCATCCTCTACCGCGGTGAATACGAGAATTTGAATGAATGCCCGGTATGCACTGCATTGCGTTATAAGATCAGAGGCGATGACCCTGGTGACGATGTTGAGGGCGGGAAACCCAGGAAGAGGGTTCCCGCCAAGGTGATGTGGTATGCTCATATAATACCACGGTTGAAACGTCTGTTCAGGAACAAAGAGCATGCCAAGTTGTTGCGATGGCACAAAGAGGACCGTAAGTCGGACGGGGAGTTGAGACACACCGCATATGGAACGCAATGGAGAAAGATCGACAGAGAGTTCAAAGATTTTGCAACTCACGCAAGGAACATAAGATTTGGTCTAAGTACAGATGGCATGAATCCTTTTGGCGAGCAGAGCTCCAGCCATAGCACCTGGCCCGTGACTCTATGCATCTACAACCTTCCTCCTTGGTTGTGCATGAAGCGGAAGTTCATTATGATGCCAGTGCTCATCCAAGGTCCGAAGCAACCCGGCAACGACATCGATGTGTACCTAAGGCCATTAGTTGATGAACTTTTACAGCTGTGGGGCAGACCTGGTGTCCGTGTGTGGGATGAGCACAAAAAAGAGGAATTTAACCTACGAGCGTTGCTTTTCGTAACCATCAACGATTGGCCTGCTCTTAGTAACCTTTCGGGACTGTCAAATAAGGGATACAATGCATGCACGCACTGCTTACATGAGACTGAAAGTGTACATTTGCCAAATTGTAAGAAGAACGTGTACCTTGGGCATCGTCGATTTCTTCCGAAAATTCA
>NW_021263575.1:0-1919 GCF_002162155.2 Triticum dicoccoides
GGTTGAATATAATGAAGAACAAGGATAAGCTCAGTAAGCCGACGTCAGCTGGTCGTGTGGCCGGCAAAGGCTTGTCGACAAAATGGGGGTCATACTATACCGCTGGTGTGCGGAAGGAGAAAAAGACCAGCTCGGAAAGCCAGGCGCGAGAGGTTCAAGAACTCAAGGCACAGGTGGCGCGGATTCCGGAGATTGTCCAAGAGCAAGTGGAACAACGACTCGGAGCGACGATCACCGCCCTTGTGCCTACCTTGATCTCGGGGTTGAGTGCGTGGATTGCGGGCGGCCAACAGGGGCCGCCCCCGATTCCTAGCTTCACGGCCAGCAACTCGCATAATGCGATGGCGGGGCCATTGGTGCCTCCGGCGGAGGCGGCATTGGTGTCTCCGACGCCAGCACGGGAGCTTAATGCACCCGGGTGTACGCCGGCCGGCACCTCTGCAGCAAGCGGCCCCTCCGTCAACTGCACGCCCGCCGTTGGCGGTGCCTCTACATTAGCCAAGCTCGACGCCATCATCACGGTAACTAATTAAGCCTCTCTCGGCCGAGGACTTCATCTCCTTGCCTTTGACTGGGCATCCCTGACGCCCTACATATTTTCGCAGGGCGCCGCCGATGTTTCGTGCACTCTCCTCCACTTCATGAACAACGAGTTGGTCGATGTCGCCAAGGGCAAAATCGTTTAACCGGGCAACCCCTTGTTCCACGGTACCCAGATGCCACCCAACTTGTTTAGGGTTCAACTGGTTCGGGTGCTGCCAGGCTGCGACGACTTGTTACCTCCGAATCGACCCGTCGGGGCCGACGATGATGACGTGATGACCCTCAGCGCCTGCCTGAGCTGGCCCCTGCTTTGGCCGAAGAGCCAGATTCGTTTGGGGGCGGGGGACACCACCCCAAAGACAACACCGCCAGTCGTGCCGGCGCCAAGTCGGCCCCATGGCAAGACCGCCGTAACGGTGCCAGACATCCCTATGCCACTGGATCCAAACATGCATATGGCACAGGATCAGAACGACGACGACGACGACTATGATACATTTGGCAACGTCGATCAGTACTTTGCCGAGCATGGGTACGATGGCGACTTCATGGGGCCTCCTTCTCAAGAACCAAACCCAACAAAAGACGTGTGCGATCTAGCTCGTACCGCGGAGAAGCCAAGTTGCAACAGGCGCCGTCTGGCGTTCAGCTCTCAGGAGACGCCTCCAGCTGCCGACTTCACCGAGCCTCAGATAGGCGAGGTGCGAAAAATTATCAGCCCCAACACACTCAAGAAGGCGGTCTGTGAGCAAAACTCAGTCCCATTACAGGAGAAGAAGAAGGCACGCAAAAGAAAGACTAAGAAGGGTGCGAGCCAGCCGGCACCGAGTACGATCCGTGCTCAGGACGGGCCACCTTCACCTAAGGATATCTCGAGGAGGGTGCATGTGGCGGGTAGGGAGATGCTACCACCAAATATGCTCAATGCTGCAACCGGTGCTATGCGGAGTCTGCACGACAGTGTTCTTTCTTTGGAGAAGCGGCGTCTCAGAGAGAAGGATGTGGCATACCCGGTTTTCGTGGCCAAGGTGCCAGAGGGCAAGGGCTTTGTGGATGGCGACATCGGGGGTACGATCGTCCTGCGGTTTGATGACATCTTTGCTATGTTTAACCTTCATCCGCTGCACTACACCTTCGTTCGGCTATTTTCGCTGAGTATGGAGATGCGGATCATTCGCGACAAGACCCCGGACATCGTGATAGTCGACCCCTTCTACATGCGTGCCAAGATCTTGGGCAGCGCTGGGGACCGGCAAGTCGCGAGTTCTTACCTCGAAGGCGTCATTCTGGCAAACCAAGATAAGGATAACTTCCTCGTGCCTTACTTTCCCGAGTAAGTCCTCCCCTCAACCGGCCCGTAACATATGAATTCTTAC